>NC_056737.1:1759231336-1759333836 GCF_019279795.1 Protopterus annectens | reverse complement strand
CACTGGCCTACACTTCCTATGGGGGGATGCACATGTACCAGCATGTATAGCAGGTTTTAGAGGCATGTCACAGCACTGGGTATGATACACCTGTGTGAAAGTGTATAACCGCAAAAAAAAAATGTGAATACAGCCACAGCAACATATGGTAAGCTAGTGTAATATTACAGTATATGGACTATCTGTGCAACACCATCCTCATATGTGCCACTCACACACTAACCCTACATCTACTGGGCCACTCCACAGTGTTGCTTGAAGCCTGTCTGTGGTATGGGACATGTGTGTGTATAGCCCTACAAACATGTAAGCTGATAGGGTAACATACAGTGGAGCAGCATATAACATCAGATAGAACAGGACCATGAACAATGACATATACCACAGTCTGTACACAGGCCAAAGTACATATGAACAATACACACAGTGTTGACAATCACCATGAGTACGCAGACTTCAATACTGTACACACAGCCACAGAATGTCCAGATTATGTCATAAATTGTAACCCCTATTACACATAACATGTGTAGCAATCTGACATCTCACTGGCTTGTTATCAGATATGATGACACTAATTATGGTGTACAGCACATATGCACCTCTTACTGCATGACATATATACAAAGGTTCACAGAGTTGTGGTTGGAGGCACATACACAGGGCCAATGTTGACATGTTGCTGTAACTCCCTCAGACATTTACTGTTGTAACAGGGTTTGTTGCAACATATATCCTATGAGGGATATGAAGTCAGTAACTCTCACAGCTGTCACCATCTGCAGACTGCAATCCTCGCACTACCTTCTGCAGTTCACAGATAGGTGCTCTGTGGGTAACACATGAAACAAAAGGTACCACACACTGTCCAGTCTGCAGAAGACCCTACAGATGGGGGTTTCCTCATAAACATAGCACTGACATGGCAGCTATTAAAAAATGTAGGACAGCCATATCTACACAAACCCTGTTAAACCAACATTACTCCAAATACAGTACAGCAGCACTTACAATCTGCAGTCAGGTCAGGCACATCACCCTCCTGTGTGGTTCCCTGTTTCCACAGTGTATGCTGTTAGAGGTAGATCCCCAATCCATCTGAGATGCTGTTTGCCAAACAGTGGATGGAGTTCCTGCTCACAGTGAATGCAAAGGCCCGACACCAACACGATGTTCCTAGATATTGGAGTGTGTTTCTATGCAATTGGCTATGGGAAAGTTAACACAGCTATTCCACGTGCAATCAGCTAGAGGAGGGCTGCAATTCTTGCAGAGGCCAACAGCTGATCATGAGTAACACTTAAAATACACATGCTGCTGCCTAAGCATAGCAGGTGTAAGTCTCCACATCCACCAGAGAGGGAGTGAGAGAGGCAGACAGAGGCAAAGAATAGTCAGGGAGGGGTGGGAGAGTAAAACCTAACCATGTTATCAAACCCCAGATGACTATGTAGTGCTGTCACATGTCTATGCAGTTATTGGATGCACCACATAGGTTACATGTTGAGGAGCCCTCAAAATGTGTATGGGATGGTGAGTGACATTTGCAACAGAGATATGGTAGCTATATGGTAGGTGTAGTACACTTGCTTGTCCACATGAACAGGTGCCAGTGTCAACACAGCCACACTCTCACAGGGATGCACACACATTGACACACTTGGCAAGGCCAGGAATACAAATCATCACTAGGGAGATTGCCACAACACATTACAGTGCAGGTAGCACATTCACCACAGGGGTCATACGGAGGTTATATGGTCAAAGGGTATGTGGAGGTGTCTGACATCAGACAGCATGCTTCAGTATGCCAATGGGGGTTGTAGTGAGTGTGAATGTGGTCATACGCATCATACAACATGCACAAAGACACAGAGTGCCAGTAATGACATGCATGGGTGCATTGATGCATGGGTGTGTCATGGTCGACTGTGCCAGATGGTTATACAAGGCTAGGTGATGGGTATACCTTGGCATCAGGCCACATGACAATAGTCTTCATTGTGGCTCAGTGGCGTAGTGTCTGGATCTGACCACACAGGTGGGTATTGTATTCACCATCCAGTCACCTGAGTGACTATTGCGTGTGGCCAATGCTGTGCATTGATTGCCTTGTATGTGTTCCTTAGTCCATGACATGGATGGTATCTGGGATGTGCACATCTCCCACATGCATGTACAGTGACATGTGGAACTGTACCTGTGGTGTCTGGCCCATGTTGTGTACACAGATTATTATCATCAGATGTGCCAGTCCTGTCCTCATGTCATGGGAACTGTTAATGGATGCCAGGTTGACCCAGCACCTACATTGATAGCATGATACCAGTATTCGCTGGTGTCAGTGGCATCTGTCCATACAGGGTGTGTTTTCAGGCATGGCATGTCCTTGGTGGGTCACATTTGAAGGCACCACAGGTGTTGCAGGTGTCCAGTGGGAAACATGGGGAAGGTGCACTGTTGCCATGTACGTGCCTATTGGACTGATGGTCAGGGTGCTATTCCCACTGTAGCCCACTGCAATCACACCATGGTTACTATCTGTGGGCAATATGCAGGGTACTACCAACACAGTGGTTGTTGCCTAAGCAAGTGTGTGTGTGTGTGTGTGTGTGTGTGTGTGTGTGTGTGTATGAGAGTGTTATCTAGGTAATACTAGAGTCACTCACTTTGTTCGCCTGGCCCTGATGTCAAATGTAGGGGTATGGATATGCACCCCAGCCTCTCAGCTATTTCACAACTGTTATCCCTGCATGGTGGACCTTGTGATATATACTAGGGCCACCATATAAAAAATTTGCAAAACCCACTCCCCATTGACTCTAGTTGTTACACTCTCACAATCACCATCACACATGATACAAATTGCAAACACACACACACACACACACACACACACACACACACACACACACACACACACACACACACACACACATCATGTCTGGGATTAGAATGCCTGCCTAACTAGTTTATTACACTACAGCATGACACAGTTATAGGATGTGCCATGGAAATTACTGGAGTACTCCTTCCCCAAAGGTGTATTGCACAGTGAATGGCATCAGCAGAATTGCAAAAGTAGAGCATTTGAAGTGTAGTGAGTGTGACTAGCCTAAAATGCATTGCTCTCTACACAGACATAGAAACACACACAAAACATCCACAACTGCCATGTGTGGGGAACTGGGGATAGAACCCCTACCCGAGTTCCATATCACACTACAGCATGAAGCAGTTATAGGGGACACCACGGGGATAACTGGAGTACTCCTTCCCCAAAGGTGTATTTCACAGTGAGTGACATCAGCAGGATTACCAACGTAGGGCATTTGAAGTGTAGTGAGTGTGACTAGCATAAAATGCATTGCTCCCTACACAGACATAGAAACATGCACACAACATCCACAACTGCCATTTGTGGGAATAAAACCCTTACCAGATTTCTATATCACACTACAGCATGAAGCAGTTATAGGCTGCACCACGGGGATAACTGGAGTGCTCTTTCCCAAAGGTGTATTTCACAGTGAATGATATCCACAGGATTGCCAAAGTAGGGCATTTGAAGTGTAGTGAGTGTGACTAGCCTAAAATACATTGCTCCCTACACAGACATAGAAACACACACAAAACATCCACAACTGCCATGTGTGGAGATAGAACCCCTACCACCAGTTCTATATCACACTACAGCATGATAGAACCCTTACCAGAGTTCTATATCACACTACAGCATGTAGCAGTTATAAGATGCACCATGGGGATAACTGGAATACTTTTTCCCCAAAGGTGTATTTCACAGTGAATGACATCAGCAGGATTGCCAAAGTAGGCCATTTGAATTGTAAGGAGTGTGACTAGCCTAAAAAGCATTGCTCTCTACACAGACACACACAGTTGCCAAGTCTGGGATTAGAACTCCTACCAAACTATTTTATAACACTGCAGCAGTACGCAGTTATAGGATGCACCAAGGAGATTACTGAGCTACAACCTTCCCAAAGGTGTATTTTAAGGTGGATGACATCAGCAGCCTTGTCAAAGTAGGGCATTTGAATTGTAGGGAGTGTGACTAGCCTAAAAAGCATTGCTCTCTACATAGACAGAGACAGACACACACACAGTTGCCACATCTGGAATTAGAACTCCTACCTAACTATTTTATCACACTACAGAAGTACACAGTTATAGGACGTGCCATGGATATTACTGGGCTACAACCATCCCAAAGGTGTTTTTCAAGGTAGATGACATCAGCCGCCTTGCCAAAGTTGGGCATTTGAATTATATTGAGTGCGACTAGCCTAAAAAGCATTGCTCTCTACACAGAGACACACACACACACACATAAACTTGCAAGTCTGGGATTAGAACTCCCACCTAACTATTTTATCATACTACAGCAGTACGCAGTTATAGGATGTGCCATGGAGATTATTGGGCTGCAACCTTCCCAAAGGTGTATTTCATGGTGGATGGCATCAGCAGCCTTGACAAAGTAAGGCATTTGAATTGTAGGGAGTTGTGACTAGCCTAAAAAGCATTGCTCTCTACATAGACAGACAGACACACACACACACACACACAGTTGCCATGTCTGGAATTAGAACTCCTACCTAACTGTTTTATCACACTACAGCAGTACACAGTTATAGAACTCACCATGGAGATTACTGGGCTACAACCTCAAGGTGGATGGCATCAGCAGCCTTGACAAAGTAGGGCATTTGAATTGTAGGGAGTGTGACTAGCCTAAAAAGCATTGCTCTCTACACAGACACACACACACACACACACACACACACACACACACACACACACACACACACACACACACACACACACAAACCCACCTGCCAAGTCTGGGATTAGAGCTCCTACCTCTTGTATCACACTACAGCAGTGCGCAAGTATAGGACGTGCCACGTTGATTACTGTGCTGCAAACTTCCCAAAGCTGTATTTCACAGTGGATGACCTCAGCAGGCTTGTCATAGTAGGGCTATAGGGAGGCCAGTGTGTGTGCATGGGCCATAACCCATTCATCTAGGGGTTGGCACACCACATGCAGGCACACACAGGGCCATATTCCACATGTACGTGTATACAGCTGCTAGATGACTACTTCCTTGTACAGTCATGTTGCACATCTAGCACTTGCACCACATAGTTGGTACTACTGACAGATACTGTTGGCTAGTATCTACAGTGAGTGACATCTGACCCTCATGTGGTTGTAGCCATTTAGCTGTATGCTGGGTTGGACAGGCCTGGATGGCACCTTGTCACAGACACTCTCTTCCACATATCTATGTATGTCTACTTTTGGCTTATTATAGTGTGTTGTCCTTGGATATATGTCTATACTCCTATCCATTGTGTGTGTGCAGAGCATGAGTGGTGCATACCGAGGAGTATCTGCACTAACATCTGCAACTGCCAGATATGTCCGGTCCACTGTTGTATGCAGACATGGGCTTCATGTGTGTAAGTGTGTGTCAGCATGTCCAGTATGTCCTTCTGTATGTGTGGATCGATTCCAGGTAGTTTGTACTCCAGTGCAGACCTTTGTGTTGTACACCTACAGATAGCAAGCTGTTTCTGCAGGGTATCCGTCGATCAGTTGACAATATGGGGACAAAATTTGCAGGGGATGGTGTGTACTGTAGGTGATTGTGCCTGTGCAGCTTCAGCTACATTGTACTGCTGTTAGTAGAGGTATTCAGACATGTGTACTGTTATACACTGTGATGTTTTCTGTCCTCATGTACTGTCAGGTGGACATTCCTGTTCACAGTGATGGCTTGGGGGACAAGGGTGACTGCAGCTGTGTGTAGTATTGTGGGCAGACTCCTACATATTCACAGTAGGTTATGCCATCCTGGAGAGGGTGCTGCAGATACCTGCTGCTGGGTCTATGTATCCAGTTCAGCACCTTGGTACAGTGCTGGCAGGGGATCCCATACATGCACATCCATCAGCATGACAGTATAGCCTTATATTGCTATGGCAATACCTCACAGCTGTACAGATTCGCACAGGTTACCCAAACACAGGGGCCATAATTCAGGACATTACCCCTATTGTGGTGTATGGACAGGTATGTAGGCACTCATTTATGTGTTTCCAGCCAGGGACAGTGTGGGTACACAACTTTTTGTCGGACCTTGCACATTCTGTGCTACCCATGCTCCCATGCCCCCTCAGTTATTCTCTCCTCTTCCTTACATTATGCATACATTCTCTGATACTTTCCCTATGGTTATCACCCCATCATGGCTGTGTCATTGTTGATCAACAGTTCATGCAGTGGTACATGGTGAACATGTTACTGTGGTTTGTCCACATGGCCTTGCATATGTCGTATGTGGAGTGTGTTGTGTTGTTAATTGGGAGTCCATGACATAACATGCATTGGCAGTATGTGTGAGATACAGGCCCTTGGTAGAGGCCTGTGGGCCATTAGCTGTTGATGCGGGCCAGATGTGGCAGGCCGTTGCATTCTGTCGCTCCTACAGTCTCGGACCACCATGCAGTATATTCCCCTGGGGTGACAAAGTAGGTGTGCTAGGTGTTCATGCCACTACCTTCTATCAGCCTTGATCAGTGGTGTGGATGCTGGCAGAGTGCTACCTATAGCTGATGACACACCTGCTTGGGATACCTGCACTGCATGCTGCATTCTTTCACTATTGCCATATACAGCTGGGGTCATGTTGTACCCATTCCTCACAGCATGGGTACAACCAGAGAGGTACCTGTGGGTGGTGTTTGCGTGAGCTGAGTGCATGTGTGCTATGGACACTACTTGCATCTGACACACAGACATGCATGGGGCATTCCAGTTATGCTTGCATGTGCAGGTACAGAAGCTGTTTCCCAATACATCAGTCCTACCTCCTTTGTGATCTGCTAGTGTTTGGGCAGACAACAGCGGTATCCCCTACTACAGGACCAGATAATGTGATGCATACCTGTTTGTACTATTCCAAGTGTGTGTCCATTTCAAAGTGACACAATATATACTGTATGGCTGGGGTACTTTCCCCTGTGTACGGCTTGCATATCTAGCCCAATAGCCATGCCATGTCAGTGTTTCAGATGGTGACACATATTACCACCATACATTTGCAATGGCTTAGTGCTAGCTTGTGTTATACTGGTGGGCATTGTGTTTGGCACTGCAGTTGTGTGGATTTGTCCCTGTCTTCGACAGTAGTGAGCAATGGCCCCCAGGACTTACCTCAACATGCATACATACTGACCACTCTCACACAATATGAAACACACACCTACCCAACACACACACACCTGCGTATTGTGCAGATGCTCCAACCTATCCTGCTACCTTGGCCACCTCTATGCATCTGTGCTCCACTGGTATTATACCTACACATGCATGTTCCTACATTTGTACAAAGGTTTGTGTGGGGGGGGCACACCTGACTGTTGCGGCGTGTGTACATCGGATGGGGGGGCACACCAGACCATTACTACATACATACATACATATAACACCTGACTGTTTCTACATTCCTACATAGGATTGGGGGGGCACACCTGACTATTTCTACATTTCTACAGAGGATTGGGGGGCACACATGACTGTTTCTACATTTCTACACAGAATTGGGGGCACACCTGACTGTTTCTACATTTCTCCACAGGATTGGGGGAGGCACACCTGACTGTTACTACACTTCTACACAGGATTGGGGGGGCACACCTGACTGTTATTACATTTCTACTTAGGATGGGGGGCACACCTGACATTTGTACACTTTTGTTATGACTGTACTGGTATGTCAGGTACCCCATTTCATTCTGTGTTCTAATCTATCATGCTGACTAGAGGCATATCAATGTACTACATGTCTTATCTTTGATTGACCTACATATTAGTTTCTGACTTCCTACCCTTCAGAACTAAGATCCCACTGCCTGAGCTGCTGTAGTCTGTCTGTGTAGGCCTGGGGGGAGGTTACCCATAGGCATAATTCAGCGGCCATAACTCAGCCTTTGTTTGTGTTTGTCTACACCTGTCCTGCTGGCTGTGAATGTTGTTGGGCATGTGAACCCCCCTGACTGGCATGTGTGAGTCACTTACCTTGTGGGTGTCCCAGTATTGAGGATGGTGCTGCAGGGCTGCCTATGTCGGATGCACAAAGTACACTCCCTACACATGGTTGAGCACAGGTAGTGTCATGTGTGGCATCCTTTTTACTGTATGTGAAAGTTAAAGAGAGGTGTTATTCCCTGGGTCCCTCCTGTGTCAGTGTATGTGCTATGCATTGTCTCTTTGCCAAGGTCAGGGCATACTGGGCATGCCTCCTTCTGCCTACTGGGGCAGGTTCAGTTTGTTCCTCCTCCGAGTCACTTTGTGCCTGTACAGGCCTTGGCAATGGGGGGGGGGCTGTGTGGCCCTTCCCCATGCTGTTCCTGCTGCAGCTGTTTCCACAGGATCATATTGTGTAGCATGGCACATATGATGACAATTTGGATACATGTAGCTGATGAGTATTGCAGGGCTCCACCAGATGTGTCCAGGCATCGGAACTGTGACTTGAGAATCCCAAACACACACTGTGCATGTGCCTCATTATGGAGTTCTTGTTCAGGTGTGTGTGCATTTCTGATAGGTGTCATCATCCATGGCTCCAGTGCATATCCAGCATCCCCCACTAGGTGACCTTGAGGCATGTCCCCAATGGCAAATCTCTGGTACAGCTGCGTCAGGTGCCAGATGTGGAAATCATGATAGTTTCCAAGGCAGCCAGCATACACATTCATTATTATACCAGGGGGATCGCACATGACCTGGCAGTTGATGGAGGAGAAGCCCTTGTGGTTGATGAGGACCCTACCCTGCTCACCAAATGGTGCTTTAATGCATATGTGTATGCAGTCTATAGCACTCACTACCTCATGGTATTCTGCTGTTTGGTGGAACAACTGCATATTGCTGGCCAAAGCCTCATGGGTGTTGGGGAAATATATGTGCTCACCAACATGTGCTGACATGCCATCCAGGAACTGGTGGAGTACCCTGGATGGTGATGCCTGTGAGAGCCCCATCATACCCCCAGTTGGACTTTGGGAGATACCTGTAGCTAGTATTCTTAGGCCTACACATATCTTGGTATCCACTGGGATGGGTTTCCCTCTCTTAGTTCTGTGTGTCAGGCGTGGCTGGCACAGCTCAACAATTTGTTGCAGTTGGTCCCAGTTCACCCTATAGCGCTCCATTATATCCAGCTCATGTAGCCCCCTGGTAGGTTACCCTGGGTCTGCACACTCTTCTCCGTCTTCTCACTGTGGGTTGGTCGACAGCATTCACATCTTCACCACCCTCAGCCTCTTCTACAAGTTGTCATATGATAGCTATTGCAGCCTCTATCATTTTGTTGTTTTGTCTGTTAAAACTTCCCCACTTGTATACACCAATGGTGTAGAGTATGGGGAAACACAGAGTGGAAGGTGTTTGCATAGTTTATAGTAGTGTTCTTGGCTGGGCTGGTCTGCTGCCTGTGTAATTGGCTGATTCTGATTCATTTCACCTGCCAGCTATGCTAGTTCTCCTTGATTAACTTCCTATTACTGTTTTCCCTTCCCATTGCCTTCCTGTTTAAGCCCAGGGGCATACCACGCAAACACAGTTTACCTTTTTTATTTTCTCTTTCATAACTGGTGCACTGCATGCTCACCTGCTTAGGCAATGTAGAGAGTGTTAGGCAGACTCAAAGACACCCCCTTGCCTAGCTGTGCTTAGCTAGGAGCAAACCTGAGCCACAGGGCTCCAATCCACTTACAGTATGCCTGACACACCCCCTATGATGTCAGTTAACTCCTAGGCTTGCTCCTAGCTATTCTGCTCTTACACTGTTGGGAGCTGACTAGCATGCTGGGGAAATCTGGGATTCACTATCATTCCCCTCATTTGCATAGGATTGCCTGCTAATGCATAGTTACATTTGTCACACTGAGTCTCCCCCCTTAGCAACCACTACTCACTGGCCATGTTAACTTTTGTCTGCCATTGACTTTATTGGCAGAATAGTGATTTTAGTTAGAATGCTTATTTTAGGTTTCTTTTCTTATCCCCCTCACCTATTTCGTTTGTGCGCCACTGTCCTATGCTTAAACAGCTGAGATCGGCTAAAAAAATAAAAGTTGATTTTTTAAAATTTTTAAGCTGTTTTCAATGCAAATGGGCTTATACATGGCCATTGGCATGCTTCATGAATGATATGCACCCTTTATTTGGAGATGTCATGGCTCCATTTTGGAATTTGCATATCCACCATGCTCAGAGGGCTGAATCTACACTATAAAAAAGTAAACATGTAGTTAGAGAAGTTGAATGTCAGGAAGCTTGTGTATATGAATAAAATGGAAGAATGGTATTTCTTTGAATGTGATTTATCTGCAGAGAAGGCTTATAATTTTGCTAAGGCATGTTTTTGTTATTCAAGTAAATTATAGAGTTTGTAAAATGTTACAAATATATTTATATATCTAGGAGAAAATGGAACTTTATACTTTTAACATAACTATTATTTTTAAATTAGATTTTTCAAATTGCTATGTTATTGGAGAGAAATGTAATGTACATGTGTCTGGCACTGGCGTTATGCTTCTGAGATGGCCCATGGTAACTTTCACACAAGTGGTGGGCACAGTGAAAAGAGACTGGCATTCATAAATTGTCTTTTCTGTTGTAGATGTATACAGATCCTTATAATTGTGTAGAAGGCATTTAATCATTACTTCTGTGGTATTCCTTTGTTTGTACAAACCTTTGTTTATTTGGTGTTTTGTGGTTGGGAGAGCCACTTACTATTCTGATGTCACAGAAGAGACATGTGTTTCAACTAGTTTTCTTATGAAAATAAGCCAAAGTCAAAGTCAAGTTAAAGTCAAAATAAACTTTATTATCATTCAGAAATCACACAAGTACAAAAAATGAAGGAAATTCTGTGTCTCCGGACTCAATGTGCAGACAGCATATAGACTATTTTCACAGACATTTAGACATATCATACCTGCTATTACATCATGGATGTGCAAGCAGACAGACTAATACTGTACATAATTAGAAACACATTTTAACACTTTTCACAGTGAACACATATTTGCATGAAACTTAGTATTGCACAGGTACTTGGTTAAGATAATACATTAATCCTTGCACAGGAAGAGACATTTAAGTATTGTACTATGAACATTAAAGTATTGCACTGTGGACCTTATGGTTAATTTGTGAATTAGTATCATGTATTGCACTGAAATTGCTACTGCCCTAGATGGCCTATAAGTTAAAGTCACGGTGAGTATTAGATGAGAATGGTAACCAGGTTAAAGCACAATATGAGACAAGCTACTGCAATTTCTACTATAGTAAATATGTAGGCATCCTAATATTTCAGTGGGAAACATATATACATTACTTATGTGTTATTCCTTGGCTTGTGCAAACCTCTGTTTGTGTGTGAGGGGGATGTGAGACAATCACCTAACATTCAGTTATACTAAATGAAAAGTGTTTTTCACGTGCTTAATGTTGACAAAATGGTACACAGACTGGTTATTTTTTGTAAGAAATACACTATTTATGTGATATTTATCTGTTTTATCCTTCTCTGTTTTAGGTCACATAAGATTATGATACCCAAGACTAAAATCCACAAAACCTCCATTTCAATGCAGCGCAAAATGAGGTCATAATACAAGCTGTGTGGTGGCATGGAGCCTTTCTGCTTGAGACAGTCCATGAGGATATGGCTGCCAGAATGGCGATTTGGAACCATGTAGTCAAAGGTGTCAATGCAGTTGGTGATTGCAGATGAAATCATGATCAGGTGCAGCACTGGGCCTCTGATATGATTTCATTAGTCTGAAGGAGGGCAGCTGAAGTTCCCTGTGAACAGCTAACTGTGGGGGGTGGTCCTGTTACTGAGCCACAACTGGCACTAAATGAGGAGTTCCTGTCCATTGTCTGATCCAGACAGCTCAGAGGAGACTGTGCACCATGTGCTTGATATTGTTGCTGATCTGGCTTGCATACAAGTGTGTCAAAGGAGCAGCTTCCTGGTCAGTTTATATATAGCAACATTTCTATTTGCTTGTAGAATAAAATATATAACCTGACTACTACTTTGTGTGATTGTTTTTTGTATTTGTACCTATTGATAAGTAATAGAGTTATACAAGATAGTTGTTCAGTATAAATGGGGGGCTGGGGGTGGATGTCTCAGCCAGCTTTCAGTTTCACCTATTTTATATAGGAAATATAGATGATTGCATATTCATTGTCCCCCTGTATTATTCCCATTGTGATGATTTATTGGCATACTTTCCTTGTTTCATTTCTTCCAGGACCACCCTCCCTGCAAAGTGTGGAGACATCTGCACATGGTAAGCAAATGTTTACTTGCTTATTACTAAGCATTATTTAGATATATAATTATCTGTATGTGTGAGGAGGGTGTAATGAGTATCCGCATTGCTATACCATCTGTGATTCTGTGACTAGTATTATTTTTTTATTGGTTTAGTGTAGTAGTAATTTCATTCCTGTGTTTGTTGCTTATCATCATAGGTGATCCTGACAGTGAAAGTGCAGGACTCCACCAACTGATGACAGAATATTGGTAGGTGGTGATAATGATGGTAGCTAAATGGAGGCACAGTTGGGTGGGTGCAGAGTTTGAATTACATGGGCAAGTAAAGGTTGTGAGCATAGTCTGGCATCAATTTTACTGTATGTATGTGCATAGGATGAAAGTTGGCCCCTTAGATTGTCAACATATGTGCTGTCCATTGCCTCTTGGCCAGGGTGAGGACATACTGTGCACCCCTATGTCTACTTACACCCATAGATGCTGGTGGTTTCCCATTGGAGTCCTCACTTGTGTGCGGCTGTGGTGACCTTGCCAGTGATGGTGGAATTTATGCTCATTCCCCTTGGTGCTCCTGTTGCATATATTTTCTCAGGATAATATTATGTAGAATAGCACAGACAGTGAGAATTTCTGCACAAGTACTGGGACTGTACTGCAGGGCCCTATCTGATGTATTAGGCACCAAAACTGTGGCTTCAGCAGCCCAAACATACTCTATGATATTTCTTGTTTAAGCATGTGCCTCATTATAACGTTTCTCCATGGGGGGGGGTGCATTTCTGATGGGAGTCATCAGCCATGGTTTGACTGCCTCCCCTGCTTCCCTCAGTAAATGGCCTTGTGGGATATCCACCCTGGAAACCACTGGTACAACTGTGATTTGTCCCAAATTTGGGAGTTGTGGTAATTACCATGGTTGCCAGCACACATTCAGGATAGTGTTACACATGATCTGGCAGTTAAGGAAGCGGAAGCACTTTCTGTTTATATAGACCTTTCACTGTTCCCAAGGTAGTGCTTTGATCTCAATGTGTGTGGCACCTAAGCCATCAGGGAAGTATGCTATGGGGCAGAAATCTGTATAGCTGTAGCTCTGTCCTTGGGGGTACGGTGAAAATATATAGAGTCACTGGCATGCTACTGCACAGCATTCAGGAATTGATGTAAGCTCCTGGATTCTGATTCCTGTGACACCCCCAGTATGTCCCTTTTGTTCTCTGATACTATTCTGTAGCTACAGTTCTGAGTACTACATTTACCTTGGTCTCCACATGTATTGGTTCCCCTTGGTTTGCCCTTGTTCTCAGTTAAGGACGCTTGAGGTTACAGAGTTCCTGGAGTGTGTCACTATCCATCTTGTAGCACTCTACTATTTCCACTTCATGCAGACCATGAAAAGTTAAATGGGGTCCAAACACCCAACTCCTTCTTGCCCATGGTCTATCATCATCATCATCATCATCAGCAGCAGCAGCAGCATAAACTTGAGCCTGTTGCACATATACATACAGAAGAGTAGCAGCAGCCCTTAACACTCTTTCCCTCTAGTGTAGTTTCCATGACTGCATTCCAGTAGGTTTTCAAATTCAAGGCAAAAACATACACTAAGTGTACATGATTGCTTTATAGCTCTACCATTTTGGACTGATTAATTAGCATCCAATTCAGCTGTTTTGCTGTAATTAGAATGCCAAAATGTTTACCGTGTTTGCGTGGCTTTACACATTGCGTAGAACCACTTACTGAATACAATTCAGCATGCTACCATGTGTATGTCACTCTGCAAAGCACACATGTTTTTATTGAAACATTTAGGGTTTATTGAATCCAGCCCTACAACAATATGACAATATTAATAATCAGTATATGAGCATCATTTAATATCCTTTAGCTTCACTAGGCATTGTTCAGATATTAGTCTTGTTGGTTTAATTTTAAGATGAAATCCTTCAACATCTTTTATGCAACATGTTTGTAAGTATTAATTTAAATATGAATAGAGAGTATAAGAACTCGAGAGGAGTTGCTCAGATGATTGTAAAGGAAAGAAATATATAAAGAAAGAAAGAGGGAGAGAGAGAGAGAGAATGTGGTACAGGGCTGTTTCTGGCTGTGATATAATTCTTTTTTGTGTTCCTCCATTATTTTACTTGAACTTTTCAGCTATTGCTTGACATGGGGAGTTTTTTCATCAAATCATTTAATAGAAAACTATTGTCATTCCCACAATACCAGTTCTAAATCTACTGCCAACAAATTCTGCTTGTTTATTTGGAATAATTAGGGGGAATTACAGTTTTCAGTTGACTTCCCAGGACCTTAGTATATAGTTTCGTGTCAGCAGGTATCAGGGCGATCAATCTAAAGTTTGCCGCTGTGTGTGGAATTTCTGTGGTAATTTTTTTTTCATCTGCATAAAAAACATGAAACAGTCTTGTCAAAGTGATAATAACTGATCCTGTAGGATAGTATATAGACCAGTGGTTAATCCTTGTTAGTCAGGTACTTTTGCATGATGCTGGTGAGAAGAATCTGCTCTGTCTCTTCTCTACTTATAAGCCTATTATTGTCTCTATTGCTTGTGTTAAGACTGGAATGCTGATACCTTTGATGTATTAGTCAATTATTTCTTGGCTGGGAGAACAGTTTCCAGTATAAAGATCTTTAAATAATTTATTTAATTTGGTAATCAAATCTCTGCAGAATATGTTTTAATAACAAATTGTTTATCCCAATGCATATTGAATTTCTGAATGGTCTCTATAAGCTTTGAAATTATAGGCCAGGAGTCTGTCTATGACAGCTGCTGTTACAGTTTTAAGTGATAATTGTTGAGTTAATATGCCACACTAATTACACTCTATTAGCTATACTGTAATTCTGAATAAATCTTTATTTAAAAAAAAAATGTAATCACAGACACAGAGCATAGATTGCTTCAAGTTTACTCACTGTCTTTTTAAATTTTAAATTCATTTATTTTTTTTTCTTTGGAATTTAGTTGACAAAGTGTTGCTTAAAAAAAGTCAAAACAACTTTTGAAAGTGCAATTTCATGTTTATCCTTCTATAAATAATAAACACTGCTTATGGCAGGTGAAACTGTTGGGATCTTTAAGGATGTTCGGATCCATATGTAGAACATTTAGATACTTCATTAGAATAAATTAACAATATAGAAATACCATGATCAAGTATAAGAGATCTGCCTACTTGCACTGAGGGAATTTTTTAGATTTTGATTTTGGATTCAGAAAACTTCAATTTTATAGGAGGTTTTATTTTTGAGTCAAAAATAGTCTACTGGGAGAAGGTCTGGGTAAAATACGTTCATTTGTTTTTCACTGTAGATACTTCCACACCCATCTATTGTACACGATTCTTTTGACTAGAAAATATTGTATATTTTGTGACTATCTGCTTCTAAGTTTGGGCAATGCAATAGTTTAGCGATTAGCATTGTCACCTCAAAGCAAGAGGTTCTCCGGTTCAATTCTCTTCTAGGGTGTCTTCTGTGTTGAGTCTGCATGTCCTCCCTGTGTTTGTGTGGGTTTCTTCTAGGTAGTTCTGTTTCCTTTCCCATTCCAAAGACATGCAGTAGGTGGATTGGACACTCTAAATTGGACCTAGGTGTGAATGAGTGTGTGTGAGTGTGTGTGATGCACCCTCTGCAGAGGGTTGGGCCTTGGCCTAGCAACCTGAGCATGTAAAAACCTGTAAATGCTACAGAAACAACCTGTGCTGAAAGGCGCTCATTGCTTAATGTACCACATGGCGTGGTGTTTAAACAGGAGATAGAGAGATAGAGAGAGAGAGAGAGGTATTGAGTTTGATCTATCAAGATCTGAGATCAAAGTCATTCTTAACTTAGTTGCTACATTCTGCCATTATGGCACTTTGGACATTTCTTGCTGGTGTCCAGCAGTTACCCCCACCCACCCACATACCCTCCAGTCCTCATGATGTTCATGCCATTATGTCACTTTTAAAGCAAGAACTACATGCACCCACCTGGTCCCTGTACTAACATTGGAGCTGTTATGGCACTGTGGAGTGTGTATTCCCCACCCTTCCCCAGTCCCTGTAATAATGTTGTTGCTGGTGCAACACTTAAAATACTAATCCCTTGTACCTGATGGTTCCCACATGATATGAATTTCTTACTGTTATGGCAGTTCATTTTATCCCTGATGGCCTGCTGGTCTCCCAAAACTCCTCCCTCATTCTGATAGTGCCACTGGTTCTGGTATCCCCACAACCCAATTCCCATTTTGATGTTGATGCTGTTATGACACTATAGAATTAAACACAGGTGCCTTGTGGTTCCTGCCCTCCCTACACACTCTTACTCAACATTTAATGTCTTCAGTGATGTGATGTGATGTGGGGATGGTCATGTTGATCTAAATGACAAAGCACTATCTTGAATCAGTGGACCATGTAGATGCCCTCCTGATAAACATTATGTTGGAGAAAGGAAAAAGAGCCTAGCAGCTAGGATTAAAGAACATGTAAGAGACGGTATGAATAATAAATTTACCAGTCCAGTAGCAGAACATTTTAATAAATTCCATGAAGGAAATTTGGAGGGTCTACAAGTTACAATTCTGAAACAAATTAATAGTAATTTTTTGAGTGAAGAGAGCATCAAATGTCATCTAAGAAAAAAAAGAATCCATGTTTATATTGAAATATAACACACTTTATCCAAGGGGCTTAAATAGAGAGTAGCTAGGAAATCACTCCACTGGTCACCCACAAGTAAAAAATAAATTCCATTTTATTAAGCACTTTTGTCTCTCCTTGTAGGGAGACTTCTTCAGATAAACATTTACTAATACACAGTTTAAATAACAAGGTCATCAATCATGTGGCACTAAAACACACCTCCATTTAAAACACTCCTTCCACATAAAATCCACATGTAATTATGACATTTATTTCAATAATTTACATCAAATAATACCTTAAATATACTTTTACTAAAATAGGTTAAAATTCATGGTCAATCTTATTGTTTATTTTTTGTTTATTTTTTACCAGTGTATTTTTTCCATTTTATTAAAAGTTAAAATAAAATAATTTGTCCTGACCCATTCTGTCCACATAACAATGCCTTGCAATCAGAAAGTATAAACTAACTTGGACCTTTCATAATCTTACCTCTTTAGATTTTTTAATTTAAGGACGCACAAAATGGAAAACACTTCATTCAATCCTGGATGCCTGCCACTTCCCAGGTGTGTTTTAGTGTCACATGATTGATGACCTTGTTATTTACACTGTGTATCAGTAAATGTTTGTTATCTGAAGAAGTCTCCCTACAAGGAGAGATGAAAAGTGCTTAATAAAACAGAATTTATTTTTTACTTGTGGGTGACCTGTGGAGTGATTTCCTAGCTATTTTCATCTAGTTTGTGTTTATCGGCGTTTTGGTGGTTTAAATAGAGAGTGCAATTGGAAATGTTTTTTATGATAGCCCTTTGGTATTGTTAATTGTTTAATTGTATAATTGTTTTAAAATTATGTAATTGGAAGAATGCTGTGTATATAAGAAGTGTATTTTAGAACAGGGATTACTCTGTAAAGGCATTTTGTTAGCTGCGATGCTAGGAGAATTTGTTTTATGTGAACAAAACAGAAAATTCTGCTTTTTATGTATTTTGGATTCCTAGTTCTTGTGGTTGTGGGACACAAATACTTTGTTGTTTGGTGGTTTTATAGAGTCTTCATGACCAGTTAATCGTTAGCTTCATTTTCGCATATTTTTCAGAAAACGAGGATGGATTTCACTCAAAAAAAAAAAACATAGGTTATCATCTGCTTCAATCACAAGGAATTCAGTGGAACCCAGAAGGAGATAGAATCATTTGGAAAACATGTCCATTGTGCTTAATAAATGGCAAGAGGACAGATCTTGACGGTTTTCTAATCCGTTTGCTCCATAGGCAAGAAAACAGAGTTGTCTTCTATTCCAGCGATGCAGAACCTTTGTGTTCAAATGGAAAAACTGATATTTAAGGAAACTTCTGTATACATAAATTTGCAGAGTCTCAAAAGATATCAGGAGTTGCAAATAACACTTAGAGGTGTACGAGCTATCAAGAGTCCCTCTTCCCCTTTTGGCCTGTCTTCAGAGGAAGATAAAGTTTTTTATGACAGGTGGATAGCAGCTGCACATCAGTGCAGCACTGAATGTGTAGATATCTTGATAAAGAGTGACACTCTTAAGAAAGAAAAACTCTAGGAGGAAACAAAGAAAGTGTGTCTAAATATTTTAAAAGACACTTCCAATGCTGTTTTTGAGACTTTTTGCAAAGTATTAATGAATGCCTTCTTTGTTTTGAAAAAGAACTTGTTAATAGAAAACAAAAATTGCAGAGGGATCACTGTGACTACGATCAGAAGAGAGCATTTATTTTGGTGTCCAATCAGCAGCTGAAACATCAATGTGTAAGATTTCAGGAGGAACAGGAGACTAAGTCATTACATTCCAGCCATTACGTTTCGGGGGAAAGCGCTGCTTATTCAGTTGCAGAAGGAGACACTGATAATGAGAGTTTTCCAATGTTGCCAAAACATCACAATGGTGGATACTTGCAAAAAACTTTTCATGAACAGCCAGATCCTCAAGGTGCCTACAAGAAGAGAACTTGGCATGGACAAGAGACTTACAGGGAACAGAGTTTTGGTTCCCATTCAAAAAGAAGCAAATGGACATATTTACAAGGTACTGAATAGTTTTCATGATGTTAATGGATATAGAGAAACAAATAATCCCAGCAAAGCAGAAACAGCTCAAAGTATGTTTAAGTCTTTTAAGTTCACTTCAAGATTCACCAAAAATAAAGCACTTCAAGATTCTCCAAAGAATAAGGCACTTCTGCTGATTAAAACCACAAGCATTTAATCAAGAAACGTAAGCGCTTCCATAGATTACAAATTCTGCTTTTTCAGACGTACTGCATCTTGGGTAAACTAACCTTTTATACCAAATTTAAAATTTAAAGACATATTAACACATTGAGTAAGCTCTATGTATTGAGTATATAAGCATATAAAAAACAATGAAATTACTACATAAAACTGTTTCATAAAAAGTAAAAATACACATAAATGTTATCACAATCTTAAATTACAAAAAATAACAAAAATAATTCTAATAATGCAATGCCTAAAACTAGTAAAGGCAGCAAGCAAAAACAAACACTCTACCACTTATATAAAAATAATTATCTAATGGATCTCGCTTTAAGTGCAGGTTTTAGAGGGACTGTGTCATTCAGCCCTCTACCTCTATGTGCTGCCAAGCGCAGAATCCACTTCATCTCAGCTACTTCAGTAAGGTTTACCTTGTCTCCTCCTCTCATACTTTCTTCCTGAACATGCAAAACTTGAAACAAGAAAGTGTGTTCAGCACCATAATGTATTATATGCCTAGCTATGGCACTGCTGCCATTGCCCCTGGAATAACAATGCATATGATCCCTGATGCGTTCCCTTAAAGTCCTATTTGTCTTTCCAACATAAAAATGAAAACAAAATTTACAGTACGCAATATAGACCACATTTTTGGTCATGCATGTTGATTTGCAAAGAACTTCCCAGAGTCTTCCTGTATCAGGATGCCTGAAAAACCTAGATTCATCAATGAAACCACGTTGGGCACATTGATTACATTTAGTTGTACCATAATTCATAACTTCTTGGGAGGCTTTACCTATAAGTTTAGGGAAACAAAGTTGTTGTTTTAAAGTCCTTTTATTACTGAAAGAATACACAGGACAATTACCTATTAACGTTTTTATTTTGTCATCTATTAGCAATATATTCCAGTTGTCCTGTATTATTTTTTGTATTATGGGAGTATTCTTACTGTACGGCAGTATTATAGGAAGTTTACGGTCCACTATGGGTCTATTCTCATCTCTGGTTTCACTTTTAGAAAAATAAGGCTTACCTTTTGTACTTCTAAAAGTATGCACTATAGAATCTACACTATTTACCTCATTTATTCTATAGCCCCTTCTTCCTAAGCCTTGTTTAAGGAACGTCAACTCAGTTGCCAACCTGTTTTCATCACAACATAATGTTGAAGTTCTTAATGCTTGTCCTTTTATTATGTTGTCGAATACAAACGGTGCATGCATACTCTCTCTATGGAGGTATGAAGGTCTATAACAGGGTTTACGATAGATTTGGGTAGAAAAAACATCTTTAGTTTTAAAAATATTGACATCCAAGAAATTTACACTGGTCAGTGAATACTCCATGGTAAATTTTAAAAACCCATCCAATTCATTGGCATATTGGACAAAGGAATCCAAACTGGAGCTAGACCCTTCCCAGAAAAGGAATAGGTCATCCACGAAACGTCTAAAAAAGCTGACTTGTGGATTGGATAAAATCACTTCTGTCTCCCATGCCACCATCACCAAGTTTGCATACGAATTAGCTCAGCTAGTGCCCATTCCCACACCACATGTTTGTCTATAGTATTTATCCATAAACAGAAAAACATTGTTTTCTAGTACTGTTTCTAACAACAAAATTATTAAATCTACTTTAGTCAGAGGCAAGAAGTCCATCAGTACCTTTTTAACCATTTCAAGACCCTTGTCATTAGGGATGCATGTGAAAAGGGATACTACGTCCATGGTTGCTAAAATAATCCCTTGTTTATTGGTGCAAGTCTCAACAAATTCATAAGTGTCCTTCAGAAATTGAGCAGTATCTTTAAGTACATACTTATAATGTTGTAATACTTGTTTTAATTCTGCATCCAAAAACACTGAAATGGGCTCAGTAAGCCATCCTGATCCTGCCACTATGGGTCTGAATTTAGGATGGAACATGTCTTTATGGACCTTAGGAAGTCCATTAAAGCTAGGTATGACCGGAAACTCTACCAAAAAGAATTTATACATGTCTGAGCTAAAAAGTCCTGACATAAGACAGTCTTGTAGCATGGAATACACTCGCTGTATCAATGTAGAGATGTCCTGCTGACAAATTGATTCATAACTGTTAGAATTTAACATGTGTTGTAATGATTCTATGTAGTATTGCCTGTCCATGACTACTACTGGACCCCCTTTATCAGCAGGGTGAACAATAATATCAACATTTTTCTTCAAATTGGATAAGGCTATTTTTTCATCTGCACTTAAATTATCTTGCAAACACATATTAAAGTTATTATAACCATCATATAAATTATTCTCTACAGCTTTTACAAAGACTTCTATAGTCGAAGGCAAATGGGGATTATAGCAACTTTTCTTTTTAAAAGTGGCACTTTCATTACTTATAGTATCACTAAACTGTAATTTCAAAGTCACATTATGTGCAAAAAATCTTATAGCAAGTAACGCTTCAGTAATGTCCATGGAACAAGAGGGCACAAAGCTCATGCCTCTTTCTAAAACTTTATATTCATTTTCAGTCAACTTGACTCGGGAAATATTCCATACCAAAGTCATTATATCCATAATTTTTTCCTGACTACCTCTTGTTGTGACTGTGTATGTTCTTTCCGTTTGACACTTCTCTGTTCGTCTTGGTCCATCGACCTTTTCCTTCCTCCCTTTATGGGGAGAGGAAAAATAGGAAAAAAGTTTTTTTGAGTATCTTGCTGTTCTGTTTGTCCACTTTCTAATTGAATTTTGCATCTGACAGCTGTACTTGTGGCTAACACAACACCACTAATGTTAGGCAAATTCTCAGACACATTCTCTGCTGGTGTAAAATAAATGGACGTAGCTAAATTAGGGGAAATGATACTGGTAAGCCTTATTTTTCTAATACTGCCGTACAGTAAGAATACTCCCATAATACAAATAATACAGGACAACTGGAATATATTGCTAATAGATGACAAAATAAAAACGTTAATAGGTAATTGTTCTGTGTATTCTTTCAGTAATAAAAGGGCTTTAAAACAACAACTTTGTTTCCCTAAACTTATAGGTAAAGCCTCCCAAGAAGTTATGAATTAT
Organism: Protopterus annectens; assembly: GCF_019279795.1. NCBI lineage: Eukaryota > Metazoa > Chordata > Ceratodontiformes > Protopteridae > Protopterus > Protopterus annectens. The sequence goes on along the minus strand of NC_056737.1, from coordinate 1,759,311,436 downwards.
GGTACAACTAAATGTAATCAATGTGCCCAATGTGGCTTCATTGATGAATCTAGGTTTTTCAGGCATCCTGATACAGGAAGACTCTGGGAAGTTCTTTGCAAATCAACATGCATGACCAAAAATGTGGTCTATGTTGCGTACTGTAAATTTTGTTTTCATTTTTATGTTGGAAAGACAAATAGGACTTTAAGGGAACGCATCAGGGATCATATGTATTGTTATTCCAGGGGCGATGGCAGCAGTGCCATAGCTAGGCATATAATACATTATGGTGCTGAACACACTTTCTTGTTTCAAGTTTTGCATGTTCAGGAAGAAAGTATGAGAGGAGGAGACAAGGTAAACCTTACTGATGTAGCTGAGATGAAGTGGATTCTGACTTGGCAGCACATAGAGGTAGAGGGCTGAATGACACAGTCCCTCTAAAACCTGCACTTAAAGCGAGATCCATTAGATAATTATTTTTATATAAGTGGTAGAGTGTTTGTTTTTACTTGCTGCCTTTACTAGTTTTAGGCATTGCATTATTAGAATTATTTTTGTTATTTTTTGTAATTTAAGATTGTGATAACATTTATGTGTGTTTTTACTTTTTATGAAACAGTTTTATGTAGTAATTTCATTGTTTTTTATATGCTTATATACTCAATACATAGAGCTTACTCAATGTGTTAATATGTCTTTAAATTTTAAATTTGGTATAAAAGGTTAGTTTACCCAAGATGCTGTACGTCTGAAGAAGCAGAATTTGTAATCTGTGAAAGCGCTTACGTTTCTTGATTAAATGCTTGTGGTTTTATCAGCAGAAGTGCCTTATTCTTTGGAGAATCTTGAAGTGCTTTATTTTTGGTGAATCTTGAAGTGAACTTAAAAGACTTAAACATACTTTGAGCTGTTTCTGCTTTGCTGGGATTATTTGTTTCTCTATTTTTACATCGGCCTTGGGTTTGTTTGTTCACTTTTATGTTAATGGATATATTGTTAATTTATCGGGGAATGACTTCAGTGTCATAGAAATGACAATATTAAATAAGGGCCTTAAATTTATTCCTCCTGTTCTACCTAGGTCTTATGCACTTAAAGGGATCTTTTTAAACTTGCACGTAAAATGCATATAATGGAATTTTTTAAAAATGTTGATGCCGAAGAACAAATTGTAGAATTGAATAATGTTACTATGTCTAGTGTAGAAAGTTTTTATTCTTGTGAAACAGATATTGATGCCAGTGCATATTGTACTTTAGACACTATGGGAATTGCCAGTAAGAGCAACTTTATTCCCCCATTTAGAAATGAAAATATTCAACAATTTCATTATGCATTGAATTATGCGGTAGAAAATGAGATAAATTAATTCTATAAGGGTAGGATAGACTATAATATGAACAAATAATAATGGGAGTGTTTAAAAAAACTGAGCACCAATGACCAACAGGTGTTTAAATCCTCAGACAAAGGGGGCAAGTTGGTGGTGATGCATTCCAAGGATTATTATGAAATGTGCACCACACATTTAGAGAATGAACAGGTGTATACAAACGTAGATATGGGAGTGTTTGAAAAAGCCATGAAGGAGTATGATGAACTAATACACAAAGGGGTATGTTTAAAGTATTTTTCTAATTCCGATGTGCAAAATAAATTCGGGAGAAAGAACAGTACAATGGCAAGATTTTTTTGTGTCCCGAAAATACACAAGAATTTTAAACCTCCCCCAGGTCGACCAATTGTTTCCGGGAGTGGGTATTTTACACACAACCTGGGCTGTTTCCTACATCGACATTTATTAAAGTAAGTAATGAAATTACCCTTATATATTAAAGATTCCTTTGATTTTATGGATAAAATACAATCAATAGAATGGAAAGAAGGGATGTATTTCATAGTTCTGGATGTGGTTAGTCTTTACACAAATATACAGCACAGATTTGGTATGAAAGCCCTGGAATATTTAGTACTTTATAATGTATGATGAGTTATAGCTCAGATTCTAAGCTGATCTGTGATACCATATGCAAATACTGGCCTGTATTAATAGAGGATGACAAGATAAGAGGGATAGTAGGAGAAGCACCAAAGTTTATCTACAAGAATAAAAAGAAATTAAAGAGGATGTTGTGTTTTAAGGATGGTGTTCCGAAAAAAACAGTTATTCAAGTATGCAAAAGAGGCAATTATAGATGTAGCAAATGTAAAGCATGTCCATATATAAAAACTGGTAATTCTTTCACACATCCTATTTCGAATCATTCATTCTATTTTAATGGATATGCTACATGTTTATCCTGAGATCTAGTTTATCTTGCCACCTGCCAAAAGTTCACAGCTTTCTACGTAAGTAAAACTAACAAACTATTCAAGGTCGGGATTATGCAACACCTACGAGATGTTTTGAAAGCAGACTCCAAGAATGCCTTAGTGAATCATGTCATACAATTTCCTACACATTCATTCACTTTTATGGCTCTGGATCTTATCAAATCCAATATTCATGGTGGTGACCTTAAAAACTTAACTGAAGTTTGAGAGACAGAGTGCATAAACCTTAGAGCTGACAGGTATCCTGGCATCAACAATATTGTGCCAGTAAAACCAACCCTAAAAAATAGACATCTAAAGATATATTAACTTCATTTACATTTGTAGTCAGTTCATACCATAACTGCATATTAAGCTGTTTTACTTCCACTGCGAGTAAGAACAGGAAGTTGCCAAGTAATAAGCGCATGATTGGTTGGGACTGTGTATTTTAACTAATTGTTTAGAGCTCTCTCATTAGATCTGATGAAGGCTGAATAGCCAAAAGCACTCATCACATAATAGAGCTCCTGTGTATTTTATTTGTTTGATTTGTCTATAAATATGGAAGTTGCTTTTAGTTCGTGGTGGTTCATTCCAGGATTTTGTTTGCTTTAGTTGTTTTACTTGCCTACGGAATGACCTTCAGCTGTTTTAGGGTGTTTTTTTGCTTACTTACTTACTCAATATATCAAAGAGCATATTTTTTTTTCTGCCTCACAAATGATATTTTCAAATTTGATAGTTACTTACATAAACAAATGCAAGGGACAGCCATGGGGGTGGCTTTCACCCCCATGTATGCTAATCTCTTTATGGGTCTCTTTGAAAATACACATTTATAGGAGTAATGTCTATAAAATATGTAAAGAGGTACTATAGGTGTATTGATGACCTTGTATTTATTTGTGAGGGAGGTCAGGCGGAGGTGGAGCAATTTATAGAATACTTAGAGTGCAATAGGTTGTCTATGAGGTTCGATGGTCTACAGAAAGGCAGTAGGGTCAATTATTTAGACATTACTGTCAAGGGGGTGATGGGTGGAAAGGTAAAAACTAAAATAGTTAGAAAGTTTGATCAATTGAATTTTATGTTACATGCCACCAGTTGTCACCCTAAACATACTTTAGCATCTATTCCATATGGGAAATACTTAGGATTGGTAGACTGTGCAGTGATAAACAAGAATGTGAGATAGAAATACAAAGGGCAGTCACCATGTTTATGGAAAGGGGTTATAATGAACAACAGGTTAGAGAAGGTTATGACAAGGTTAAGAACAGGAAAAGACTTTCTAAAAGTTGTAGTAGGAACAGAAGTGTTAGATTACATTTGCAGAGTTTAGACAAAAAAAATTGTTTCTAAATACATCTTATTTTCAGATAGACTAGAAAATTTAATGAAAAAGTATTGGAATATTGTGAGAAGAGAGGTCATATCCTTGAAAGAAGTCAGACTTAATTTCTCCTGTCAAAGAGGGTGAAGTCTAAGAGACTTCTAAGTACATCTGGGGCTTATAGGAGACCAGCCAGTCAAATGATAGAGGAAATAATGGTGAAGATGACTATACCCTGTGGATGTTGCTCAGTTTGCAAATATGTAGTTAGAACTTTTTCAACTATTAATGGCAAAAGATTCCAAGAGTAGGGGCTATTTTCTTGTAAAAGTGTAGGTATTATTTATGATTTAAGGTGTCCTTGTGATAAACATTATGTTGGAGAAAGCAAAAGGAGCCTAGCAGCTATGATTAAAGAACATGTAAGAGATGTTAAGAATAATAAATTTACCAGTCCAGTAGCAGAACATTTTAATAAATTCCATGAAAGAAATGTGGTGGGTCTACAAGTCACAGTTCTGGAACAAATTAATAGTGATTTTTTGAGTGAAGAGAGCATCAAATATCATCTAAGAAAAAAAAAAATCCATTTTTATATGGAAATATAACACACTTTATCCAAAGGGCTTAAATAGTGAGTGTAATTGGAAATGTTTTTTTTTCTGATAGCCCTTTGGCATTGTTTTTTTTTCCATAATAAATCTTTATTGTTATATTATTTTCATACACAAGTAAAAACAAACACAAAATTTTAAGAGAAAAAATACAAAACAAAAGGCTACTAACTAATATCACTAACTATCACACCAAACAAATATACAATATTTACAAGAATGCTTCCATGTAAACATTAAGAATAGATAAAAAACAAAAAGTAGTTAATAACATTTCCAGTAATATAGAGTTTAAATGCAAAATTCTCTCCAAGCAAGTATATACATGTAAATACCTTCAAGTTAAAAGTGTTTTGCTAATATAATATTAAATATCTGTTCCCAAATTGTTGGGTTATTAATGTTTTTATTATTCAAACTTAAGTGTAGTTTATGAGCTAATATATGCCTTGTTGCCAAAGCTCTAAAGCTTTCCCAAGATGTTTTAAATGGGTCTAACCAATTAGTGGCTATATAAAGCTTCATTAACAGAAAAATATTAATATATATAGTACTTTGTGATCTAGGGAGTTCTTTCGGAGGAATATGTAAAATCGTAAACTTCCATGACAACGTTGTACTTTGGTAACCCATCTTCTGAAGTTGAATCTTAAGGGAATTCCAAAGCTTATATATGTATTTACAGCTCCAGAACATATGAAGAAGATCAGCCGGTTGATTTTTACAGTATGGACAAGTTGGAGAGTTTTTAGAATTAAATTTATGCAGGGTAAGGCGTGTATAATATGGATTATTCCATATCATCAACTGGGTATACATCAATTTTTGAAGAGAAGTAGATTTGATAGTCAGGTCAATTGCTTTTAACATATTACTTTTGTCTGCCACTAAAATTTTCTCTTCCCAATAGTTGGATAACAGAATTTTATCATGAAATTTAAAGTCTTTAATTAATTTATTTGTTGCTGTTATATATTTAATATCCTGTTGGAGGGCTTGCCACAACTCAAAGCATTTATTAACATTTTCATCTTCAGGCTTAAAATTTATAAAGTAGCTCATAGCAAGTTCTCTAATTTGTCTCAAAATAAGATCATTTTTGGGTAAGTTAAATTCTTGTCTTATTTGATTGGCCGAGCGGTCCAGATATTTGTATATATCAATCAAAGTTAAATTAACTATTAGTGGAAACTTTTTAAGATCAATTAATTGATTATTCAATTTTAAATTAGGATTCCTATGAAAGGGTTGAAAAACCATCATATACTGATTCAGATCCAAATATTGAAATAAATCTTGTATAGATAATATGTTAGTTTTAATGTGTTCAATAAACCCATAAATTTTCAAAGTATCTTTACCTAAAAAGGGTATTGCTTTAGGATTAATGTTTAACTTTAAAATATATTTATAATTCAAAATCACCCAAGTTGGTGTCCACTTAGTAGTAGTTGTATCATAGTTGGCAATTCTTAGAATTCTATTAGAGTTCACAATTAGGTAGTACAATTCGAAGTTAGACAACTTCAGTCCTCCTTTATTTTTTGGGGTCATTAATTTATCATAAGATATCCTGTTTTTTTTTGGTTCCCAAATGAATTTAGCCAATTCTTTATGAATTTTTTTAAAAAATGTCTTCGAAAGTATTAATTGGGCTGACCTAAAAATATAAAGTAATCGTGGTAACACATTCATTTTGACAATTGAAACTTTTGCTAGTAGTGGCAATTGTAAATTTTTCCACCTCCCGAAATCAAAAATTATTTGGTCCCAAATTGTTTTAATGTTATTATTGTAGAAATCTTTATTGTCTGTAGAAAACTCAATACCTAAATATTTAATTTTTTCTTTAAATGTTACCTGCCCAACCAAAGGCAATAGCGAAAAAGGTTTAGGTGTCTTTAAAGGAAAAATATTGTTTTTTTGCAAGTTAATTTTGTAGTTAGAGACTTCTGAAAAATCATTAACAGCCCTCAATAATTTGTCAGTGTCAGATATTGGAGATGCACAATAAATATTAAGATCATCCGTAAAAGCTGCCATTAAGATTTTAGTTCCATAAATTATTGGGACATTATGATAGACATTCTGTTTAATATATAAGAACAGAGGTTCAAGATAAAGATTAAATAGTAAAGGGGACAAAGGGCAGCCCTGGCGTGTTCCCGTCTTAATCTGTATTCTTTTAGAGAGGCTTCTATTAATTCACAGTGTAGTATAGGGATTACTATATAATATTTGCAACATTTGAACAAATTCATGGGATATATTAAAATAAGGTAAAAGAGCAAACAAAAAATTTGTATCAACCCTGTCAAAGGCCTTCTGTGCATCAATTATAATGGCATAGATATTAAGATTATTTTGTTCAGCATGTGTTATCATAGTATGTAATGACCCTTTGGTATTGTTAATTGTTTAATTGTATTATTGTTTTAAAATCGTGTAATTGGAAGAATGCTGTGTATATAAGGAGTGTATTTTAGAAAAGGGATTACTCTGTAAAGGCATTTTATTAGCCAAGGCACTAGGATAATTTGTTTTATGTGAATAAAACAGAAAATTGTGCTTTTTACATATTTTGGATTCCTGGTTCTTGTAGTTGTGGAGCACAAATACTTTGCTGTTTGACGGTTTTATAAAGAGTTAAATCTACCTTTTTTTTAAATAATCTACTGCAAATTAGAAGTTGTGAGTTATGAAATTTTTAATCTCTGTAAAACAATCTTTCTTTTTGCTGCTGAGTTTAACCATCATGTTCAAGAAACTGAATAAAAAAATGACTGTTTATATTAAAACTTCTGTATAAATGTACCTAATAATATACACTTATAATAAATCAGTGTAGAGTCTGATCATACAGTGGCTAACTTCCTCATTCCAGTCATGAGTTCCATCATGAATGGGAGGAAAAAACCCTAAATGTGTGTACTGTAGTATCATATATTCTCTGAACTAATGTAGATTATACAGGAGTGTCTTTAAAGGTTAATGCTAGCAATAACCTATGAGGTATACAATAGTGCAGAATTCATATGGATTAAATGGCACTAGTCCATAACAGTAACTATTTAGGGCTAAGAACAAGTTATAGAATGGACCAGTCTTATTTTGCATTACTAAGTGCAGTGGGTTTGTAGTATCAGGCAATGGTTAAGTCAATCAAATGACTGAGTCTTCTTTGTAAGACTTTTCTGGGAAATAGTAGAGTGTTTAGAGGGTGTCAGAAAGTAGAAGAGTGAAGAGATCTTTGAATATTGAAAGTTAGTTGTTAAGTCTGATAAAGCTTTTCTAGGAGCATGGTTTAGCTAAATTCAATTTCAAATTTACTGAAATGATTAAACCTGTACACTAATACAAAAAAAAATGTAATCAACAGTAAAATGGTTAATATAAATAGAAAACAGCAAAATATGACTAAATACAAGAGTGAAGGACAAAATTACATCTAATAAACATGGCCAAGCAGGTACAATTTAACAGACTGTTTAAATCTACTGAGCATCACAACTTTGAGGGTATAACCCCTGAAATTCAAAACAGTATTCAGTAGATGGGTCATAAAGAACCATTGGGACATCAAGCAGTACCAGAGAGAGAGCATACAGGGCATGACCTGGCCAACAACAGGACAGATCCTTATAGTTACAAGGACCCAAGCCATGATATAACAGAATAACAACCTTGTAAGTGACACATGGCCATAATGGAAGCTAATGCAGAGCCGTCAGAATCCACATGATATCATGGTATTGATTTCAAGCTCTGTATATGGAAGCCACTGGTATAGAGAATTGCAAAAGCTGAGTCTGGGAAAAAAAATAATTTCATATACCAATGCAAGAAGATTCACAGGTAGAATATGTTACTTGATACAGTATTTTTCAGTGGAACAGGATGATTTAGTAACAATAGCTACCTGGTGTCTAAAGGTAACCTGATCATGCAAAAGTACTCTGAGGGTCTACGCCTTTTGCTTGAAATCCAGTTTGGCACACTATACATTATGTTAGGAAACACAGCTGGACCACATCAATGGATAATGATATTGATAACTATGACATCCATGTCTGTAGTATTAAACTTAAGTCAATTTTTGATCATCCAGCTATGGATGTGTTCCAAGTATACATTTAGTTTGTGGGTCTATATTATCGAATCAAAAGTTTCAAACTCCGAATACCATATGGTCAACACCATATGTTCAAAGTTTGAAAATTTCAAATCCTAAAAAAAAATAAATAAATAAAAACAGGAAAACTGTCATTAAGTGTTTTATGCAGGGGGCAAGCCTCTCTGCACCCCCCACACCCCAGTACTTAAATAAACCAACTCCGAGATCGCACTACATTGAAGTAAAGGGAAGAATTCCCTATGGCGATCTTCGTTCACACTTGTGATGTTTGCAATATTCAAACATTTGGTGTCACCCAAATGGTATTCACATATTGCAATCATCACTGTAATAATATAGACCCTTAGTTTATTTATAGCAGACACAGAATCTTGAGTGAAGTAAAGAGACCACTGGGTATTATCTGAGTAAATTTAGCACAGTAACGATGGTACTGCAAACCTCTTGCATGAAAAGAATAGCAGGCTAAGAATTAAACTTAGTGTTGTGCCATATAACAGACAATATGATATGGAAGAAGAATTTACCTCCCAAATATCGGCCACTGAGTATGTCCAGAAAAGCAGAAGACAACTTAATCCAACATGACACCCATGATGCTACAATAGTGTTTCAACTGGTTCAACAGGAGCCCACAATCCATCCCTTTATATGCAGCAATTATATCTAAGAGGGTAAGGAGAGAGTAGAAATGTTGATTTCTTGCTGACAGAAGATATGTAAAAGCATAGTTAGGACAGTTTCAGTACATTGTCTGGACCAATAGCAAACTGGAATTGATTAATGAAGATATTATTTATGATTCCAGTTCTGCATATATGAACTTTACAAAAACCTTTCCAATAAAAGGAAGATTTGAGATGTGTCAGTAATTATTCATGGTCTGTTTAGACAGGATAGAGAGACTCTCTCGTGATACAATGTACAGTGATCTGGTATAGAAATGGGTGCAGCATCTCAAAACATGATATAACCAGCTTGGATAGGAATCCAGTTTGTACTACGTAGTTAGGATTTTGCAGACTTGGAGGACAAAACCCTCATAATTGAAAATGATAAATTCACACCATGATCAAGGCAGATTTTCCTTTATAACACTTTGGAATATCTCTGAGAATACACTTGGGATGATAATTGATCGTAGTAAAGCAATATTACCAGTAAAGTATCTAGTGGTCATTATATACTCTTTAAGTGAAAATGATTTCTGAGTGTTATGATAGGCCAGGCTGATAAACTGCTTAGATCCACATCATCTTTCATTTCTATTTGAAGGTCATTACATTTTCATATGGAAGGTATAGCATCAGTTTTGACTGTAATAATTCTCATAAATAGTGGATGAATCAGCAGATGTAAAACGCTAATTTTTTTCCTCTTGAAGGCTTGGAAGAAAAAGTCATATTCCTACTTGTAAAAGGCTGCAGTATTCTGTTTTGTTTTTATCTTTGAAGTTTATGTAATTTAGCTGCATGCTTCCTTTTTTCACTATCTGCTCTATATTACATATGTTAAACTTCTTTTCATCCTTCAAATGAAATATGATGTGGATGCCTTTAAAAGTAATATTTTAACAAAGCTATCCATAAATGTTCATACCATTCAAAAAACTCTCTAAGACACTTTCTTTCTTCTGCTCATAGTTTTCAATGTGGGTTTTGATATTTTTTTTCAAACATCAATCCAAATGTTTTTAATATTATCACTTCAGATTATTATTTCTTAAATTTTGGAATTTTAACCAAAGATAATTTCCAGAAAGCATTTTTCTTAAATCCTAGCATTTCCCATCATATTCAAATTTCCTTTTCCTCCCTTGATCTTATCCAGAAATTAACATATTTTACTGAAAAGACCCTTTCCAATATATTGCCCTTCTCAAGATGTAATACTTTTAAAATGAAAAATGTAAGCAGATGCAATAGATAGAAAATGGAGATAAGCTAGAACAGGCCTCTTTATGTTCATATACAAATGTTCCCATTTTATTGGGTTTATCCTCAAACTCCACATAATCCCAACATTTATTTTCAGCAACTCCACTTCTTTAATGCTATGTGACATGTATGCCCCTCCCATTTAAACCTATTTCACTAAAATTACAGAACATATTAATGCATTTATGTTTTCTAATGTTTTCAAAGTTCCAATATCTTTCCAATATCCTATAAAACTTTATCCCACTGTTTATTAATTGGATCTGTGTTCCTAAGCTCTGCACCTAGCAATGAAATAGTATTCCTTCTAAAATACATTCTCTGAGAATTAGACACAACTAAAACTTTTATGCATTTCCTTAGGAAATACCACACTACACCAGATAAACCTAAATATATATCCTCTACTTTTATATCATCCTGCACCTTTATTCTACTGTTAACCATAAAAGTAAAATTATCTGCATAGATTAATAATAATAGTAGCTTCATTTTGACGTTGAAAACAGTTCTTGCTTTTTTACTCACATTTCAAACATTTATGTTTACTGCATTCTTGACTTAATTAAAAAACATTAGATACAACATTTCTTCCACCATCATATATAGACTCTGTTACACTAACCTGTTACTTTTTAAAAACACAGTCAAACTATATGTCCTTCCTGCAAATATTTTGTACATATTAATTAATACACAACTTTTCATTGTGTGTCCTCTCTCTCCCATATTTTATACAATGTGATTTATCACATTTTAATAAGTATAATTTCCACAAAAATAACATATCTTAGTTGACCGATATACCAAGGTATGATGGTCCTTTTGCCATTCTTTAGTATTAAACACAGAATGTGTTACTGCTGATTATAAATGCAGAGTAATGCCTAATTTCCCTGTACCAGTCCATTATTTTTCTTTTACTTTCATTTTTGATTGTGTCCTCATTTGTGTATGGTACTTTGAAAAAAAAAAACTACATAACAGTTTCCTCAAAAGTATCATCAGTTTGAAATAGAACAGTCTACATTTGGTATCTGTATATATGAGCTCATAAGGACATATGCACTTCATGGTGAAAAATTTATTTTTATTGTCCAAATACTATGCAGATTTATTTAATAGCTGAAAAGTCTCAAACATTAAATCACATAATTTCTTATCCCACTTGTGTTTTAATATTTAATTGTGTTTTTAATTGTGTATTCTGTACTGATAAAGGATTGTATCCAAAAGTTTTACAACATTTTATTTATTAAAGAAACTTAACATTGCAGAGTTGGTTTGTTTTTTACTGCATTGTTTGAATGCACCACTTAAAGATAATGGATTTCCCTTAATTAGTTCTTCTGTTTTCTGCTATAATTTTGATCAGTATGGAACTGCCTTCAGTCACCACAGTCACAATTGTACATCATAAAGCATCACTCATAACAGGTGTTTTATCTTCTGATACCAACTGTACAACATCATTCATTGTCTCCTGTGCCATACTGACCCTCCCTTTAGCTGCAGACCTCACTTTAGCACCAACTAGATAAAAGAGTAAGGACCAAATTTTCCACAGTCAGTAAGAATTCCACCATGAGTCTCCAATGAAAATAGATCATAGCCTAATGAGAAAAGCCTAGTCAGTAAATATAAAGACACATGAAAATAAGCTATTTGATAGCAGTACTGAGGAATAAAATGTTGATACAGTAAAGCCTGGAAATGCATCTGAACACTGAGAGAAGGATGCATGTTAGATTTCTGGCAAGAAATTCTGAGAATTAATATGTAAATAATTACTTTTAAATTAGATACTGGTATTTAGTCTGTAGATACTCTTTAAGACTAGGGTTAAAAGACACATTGGGAGACACTGGATCAAAAAAAATAAGATGTGGGACAGTAAAAATTAGAAATACAAGATCCTTATGTTTTCCAAGATGATATCACATAAACAGTGCAATGTGGTGGTATCCTAACTATACATACAGGAGTAAAACTGAGTAGGAATTTATTTATTTAACATTTGTTTACTGGGAAAGGCTGACTTGGAACAAAGACAATTTTCAGTGGAGGTTTGGGGAGAAATGCTTCAAATGCATGTCTTTATAACATGGGAGGAAACCCACACAGATGCAGGGAGGATGAGCAAATTCCACACAGAAGGCACCCCAGCAGAGAATCAAACCAGAGAACGTCTTGCTGTGAGGCAATAATGCAACCAATGCACTACTGCACCATACAATTAAGGGTTAAGAAAATATAAATCTCAGATGTCATTAAGAAAAACAGTCAACAGAATGATTAAAGACTATGGCACCTTTAATGAAGCAAAAAAATATTCACTTTTTGTATTATCTATAACATCTGAATAAACTGATTAAATGAGAGCATTACTCCTTGTCTATAGGTGAGGAAGTGGTCTCTAAGATCTAAAATGCTAAGCTATTTTACTACTAAATGAAAAGCAGGGATTCTGGCCATAAGGCTAGATGAAGATCCAAGTTATGTCTATTTTATGACTTTGCTAGGACACAGATCTATTAGGCATATGTTTATTTCAACAGTACCAGAGTTTTTTTCCAAAGAACTACTGCACATTATTTTAAGGACTGAGAGGCATTATAAATATCAGATTATCAGTTAGTGTCTCTGTGTGTGGGGGGAATCAGACAGATAAAGAGCATGAAAAGAAACTGATACAACTATTTAGTACCCTAAAAAGTATGTTGATTATACTGTATTCTTGCAAAATGTATGCTTAATATACGTGCAGAATCTATGATTATAAGTAATCTGTTAGTGAATGATGTATCAGAGGAAAGAAGCAATGAACAAGCTATGAGGTTTGGAATTCCAAGAAACAAGTTAAAATTGCTCTGCCACTAAACTACTGTGATGTGGAATGGAAAACTACTTTTGTTGCAACTACATGCCGCTAGGAAAGGCATAAGAGCTATAATCCTACAAAAGGTAGACAGGCTACGTATGAATGCAAAACACATATAGAGCAAAATGGATATATGCTTATATAGAAAATGAACTGGAACAAAAGAAATAACAAACGTTTATATCTATAATAAAACATTTCAATATAAAATAGACCACAAACCTTTGCAGAGTGTGTTCAAAAAAGTCCAAGTTACCTATGGGATTGTAGATGATGTTAGACAGTACAAAAGTCTGTAAGATAAGACACTTACCCCAGGATTTAATAAAATCTGTGCAGGCAACATGTAGATCCTACATAGAATGTATCCATGTTCATGGTCATGGTTCCCCCTGCATATTAATGATGGCACGTTGCTGAGGGAGAGCCAAGGAACACAGTTACTGAATCAGTGTAGGAAGAGGTATAGTGCTAACCATGGCTGCAGATGAGTATGGGACTCCCTGCAATGTCATTTTGTTTTATTTTTATTTATTTATTTTTAAAAAGCATGCTTGCGCAGTGAGGACCAGAGTGCAGAATGCCAGGCTGACCTCACATATAAGATAGCAGACACCTGCCAGACATCTAAAAATAGAAATTAGATGTAAATTATTTATTTAAAGGTGTGTTTAAGCATGTCTAAGAGTGTCTGAGTGGTGCAGTGCAGTGCTCAGTACTGTTTATCAGTAGCTGAGTGGTATATGTGAAGGTATACCAGATTTCTTAATATCACGTAGCTAAATGGGTAGAGTTGCAGCTTCATGTGCAATAGGTCCAGGGTTTGAATACATGGAAGGGAAAATATGCATTTCATTTTGATATACATATTATGCAGACAATTTTAAAATATTGGTCCGCTGTGCTCTGCTAAGCTGTGCACAACTGTGCTTATTCCTGCTAAGCACTGCATAAACTTGGTAATGGCTGTCACTGTTTGTGCACTTCTCAGCTCTGCTTGATTGGTTTGAGTGGTGCTAAGCAATGCTGCACTTTTTTTCACTGTTGCCCATTGATGTGTAACGGCAGGAAAACAGCCTATATTAAGCCCAATAGGCAGGAATACAGCAGAATCCATTGGAGTTTTGTCAACTGAAGGTATAAAATAGCAGTGGTGTTGGTGAAGGTGTGCACTTTGGGGTACAGAGTTGGGGCATTCTGGAGTCCAGGGTGATGGTTGGACTCCTCATGAAAAACCATGAGGACAGGTTGCTGCAGGGGAGTTTCCAGGGCTCGGAGTGTAAGGCAGAGGGCTGGGACTGGCTGAATAGAGCACTCACCAGTGTAACTGATATCCCCTGCACAGGTGAGCAGTGTTGTCACCACCATGATGACCTGAAAACGTGCAAGAGGGGAACCTTGAATACCTGGGTCCAAGAAGCTAGGGCAGGGAATGCCCCACAAATATGTAAGTAATTTTACTTCTGTTTTACTAATATGTAATCTGAATGTCTGCAAAACTGGTATGCATTATGGTGCACGTCTCTCCCAACAGTTGCAGCTGAGAAGGCTCACAGTGTCAAGTAGCGTGCCAGGCGCTTGGCCAGGTTGTGCCTTCAGTTTGTTGAGTACTGATGTATTACTCTAACTGTAGTAAAATAAGCAAGAAAGAGTAAAGCATTAACTGCAATAAAATATATATAGTAAAGTTTGTAGTGCAATAATTGTGAACTTAGAACTGTAATGCAATAAATGAATAATGTCAACTGCAGTGTAATAAAAACATGAAACAATGCCATTAACTGCATTAAAGTATATACAATAAAGTCTGTAGTGCAATATATGTGAAATTAGAGTTGTAATGCAATAAATGAACAGTACCAATTATAGTTCAATGCAAACATGAAACAATACCAATAAACCAATGGTGTACTTCAGGATTGTGTTGTTGTAACTATTGCAGTAGAGTTGCAGTGAAGAATAACACTGTAATAGCTGTAGAATGCAAATCTAATGGCTGCAAATTGCATTAGTAAACTCATATAGTACTGTTCAAGGCTGTCTCTAGACCAATATTGGTCACATAATGTTCTATCATCCACAGACATCAGGTAATAAAGGTATATGATTGAAGTAGCCCACTCCATGAGCCGATATTGTTTTTTGACTTCAGAGATATGATACTGAAATATAGCTTACCTACTATCTGTGTTATGTTTGTATTTCATGCATGTGCGTTCTACTATCACTGTAGTCTAGTATAACATTGTAGTAGTACTACAAGGTCATATTTGGTTCTAGGTAAGCTCTAGGCAAATATCAGTCAGTCAGTAATCAGCAGTGACTCAGTAGCTCAGTTTGTTTAATGCTCTGTATATAGTACATTTTGCCAAACACATTCCAGGGTTTGAATCCAGTGGTATGTAGCAGTAAATATTACAGTAGCAGTCATGTAAAGCTCACAATTTTTCTCGCCACAGGAAATACAGGTGAATGTATGAAGTAACCCATATTATGAGTAGATAATTATGTGTTTAGATGTCACAGACTGTTAAAATGAATAGCAAGAATGTGTCCATCAGAAATGTTCAGTCAGAAATAAAATGTGTAATCCCAGTATGGCTTCATGATTGGAGTGTCTGTTAAAAATTGCTGTAGTCAATTAATACATTCTATGCAGATATCTCTACAGTCACTGCTATTGGGTTCTATTCCAATTCCTGCCAACCAAAGCATGATAGCTGTTTGGTGTCAGTACTGTACACATACATGTCTCTCAAGTGTTACAATTTCACATTATGTAATTAATAGTGCATAATCTGTCTGTCACAGGATTACCATGCAAATGATTACCTAGATTGCAAAGTATCACATCATTTCACGTAACATCTTGGTAGTTATATAGGTCCACCTGATGTGCAAGGGTTCAGTGTAGTTGTGTACCCGCAGTTGTTACTGCTCAGCCCATAGTGTCCAATGCAAATAGCTTGAGAAGTATGTATGTGCTACATCAGCTATTGGTGACTTGTAGTCTCTGTACACATAAAGAAAATACAGACTCATAGAGTAGATAGCAGTACTGTTGTCAAGGAAATAACCAGCAATGTTACTAATGGGCAGTTTTTCTCTCTCTACCCAGCTCTTATCTTCCTTTATTTCTTATTGTTACTCATGGGTTATGGTTTACTATTAACATATGTTGTTACATTAATTGTATTTTGAGACATATGTTTTAGTACTGTTATGTTATGTTATAATGGTTGCATTTTAACATAGCTTGTTAAATTACCTATTTTGCTGGCATTATGCTGTAACTATTACTAGCATGCTGTTAACATACTGACTGTTCTGTTATTTATTGTTGTGTTATACATAATATGCATTGATATGGAAATGGGTTATTTCCAATGTTTTAACTAAATACACACAGCTCAGAGCACAACATGCACAATGAAATTTCAAACAAAAAAAAAAAATCAGGAACCAACCAAATAGCTGCACCTTCTTTTTTTACACACTTCTTCTGGAACCTTGGAGAAAAAGCCTTCAAAAGGCATCATTCCTTTAGGAAAAGTGAAGACTATAACATTATGAAAAAATATAACATTGTAGAAAAATATAACATTAGAAAGAAGTATTGTAGAAAAATATATATGTAAGTCTCAACAAGTTTGCCCTAAACTACATTCTGCATACATAATTATAAATATTTTACTTTTAATCTATACTAAATACTATTTGATTTATTATATATAACTATCTTACCCCTTTATTTGTCTAATAACATTTCTAATTTCACATAATCATTTTGACTACACATCATTACATATATAAAAATAAACATCTAAATATTAAATGAACTAATAACTTGAAATAAATTATGTACATTGAATTCATTAAATATCCCAATTTAATTCTAAATTCAAACCACGTGGAGGTAAAGTTCCTAAATTAATAATAATTTTCGCTTCCAATTTTACTAAACTACAAACAACCCCCTCCCCCCACCATGTTACTAACTGCAAAGGGACTGTCTAGAACATTAAATAAGAAACTATCTGCATTCCCTTCATGGGCAGAAAAAAGTGTTGTGCCACTGGGCTCTCTAGTCTTGAATTCCTAACATCACCCAAGTGTTCCAATATCCTCAGCTTTACCTTCCTTTTCATTTGCTCAATGTACCATATTGTTGTTGAACAACTACACCCAATAATATAAATGACTCCACAAGAGAAACATTTAAATTCATTTTTAATCCAAAATTTCTTTCCATTAATAACAGATCCATCCAAATTTCTGATTCTGTTATATACTTTTCACCTTCCACAAGGAAAGGCCCCCAACTTTTTCCCCACCATGTTCTGTGCCCATAGATTCAACAATTCCCTTAAACTGCTGAATCCACCATATGAGAAGGTAACTTTACTAAGAAATAATCTCTCTACTACCTCATCTCTGTATATTACTGGCAATAGCTTATTTACCAATTCCCTTATGGTATCAGAAAAGGGAGAAAATTTTGTTACATAAAACATAGCCTCCTTTTCCTCCAATTCATTAACATGATGTTCATTCCATCCCCTGGAACCCCTTCAACAACATTTTTTTACATGGCATACCTCTGACCTTATCCATTGCTTCTTGAATGTATATATCCTTATAACCCCTCTTCAACAACTTATTCCTTACCCTGGCAAATTCACTTTCCAACACTTGCTTATCAGATGTGTTGGTAAAAATGTGCTTGAATTCACCATAGGGTAAAGATTTAGTCAAATGCATTGGATGAGAACTACTAGCCTCAAACAATTGTTGGCAGCTGTTGTTTTATGAAAAGGACTATATTGGAGCTTCCCATCATTGCCTACATAAAACTGTACAACAAGAAATTGCATAGTTTTTTCACTAGTTCTGTATGTAAATTCCAAATTAAAGAAATTTTCATTTAACTTAATCATGAAGTTCCTAAATTCTCCGTGATATCCCCTATACACAAATATCATCAATAAAATGTTTGAACATAACCACATTATTCTTATAAAAGCATGTGGGGTAGACAAACATATTTCCAAAAAATGCCATAAATAATATGGCATAGTTGGGGGCAAAAGCTTCCCTCATTGCTGTCCCCGCCAACTGCAAATAAAATGCTTGCTCAAAAACAAAATAATTGTGTGGAAGGGCAAATCCTAATAACTGACAAACATAAGCAGTTTGAGGACCCTCCCCCATCATTTTCAAAATTACTTCTAGGCCCTTTTCTATTCTAATGTTTGTGTAAAGTGATTTTACATCCACACAAGCAAAATAATAATCAGAATTCCATTGAATCTCACTTAGTGTTTTTAACATATGACTGAACCTTGGGGAGGAACACGTTTAGTTGAGAATCCAAAAATATGCCAATATTCTGCAAAAATGCTCCCACACCTGACACTATTGGTCCAATATTTTGCCATGCTGTTATTAATAACAAACATTTGTTCACAACTAACCTATACTTATTGTTATACCTCCATTACCACAGCATGTCAGGGTAGGTTGGTTCTGGCTGATCTGAATGCCTGCCTCAATTGACCATGGCACTGGATCCTGGCATGTCTGGGAACAAGACCGGTGGTGCCCTCTCTGCTGCCCCTTCACCACTTGTGGCATCGGTGGACCACCTCAGGAGACAGGTCCTGGCCTCCCCCTGGGAGCGGTGCCAGAGGGGCCATTGTCACCCAGGATCAACTGCCAGTTATGGTGCGCAGGATTGTTCATCACAGCTATAAATGCCGTCTGTGCCAGATTGAGAGCATGCTGGCCAACCTGGTGGGGCAGCCTCACTCTGGTGCCCAGCCTCCAGCACAGCCACCTTTGAGGCAGTGAAGAAGCAATACCAAGAGTCCCATGGGTGGGGACATGAGTCATACTGCTGCCTTCTGGTGGCATGTGTGACTTGGATTCCACAACACCCTCCCCATCCAAGGTGTTTACCCACCTCATGTGTCACACACCATTCCAGTCTGCTGTCTTGTCTGTCTGTGAATGCATCCTGTCCTACCAAACTTACCTCCCCACATGTACCTATGTCCCTTCCCCAACGTTCCACTTTCACCTTTATAAAAAAAAAATTAGGCACCTCTCCCCCCAAAACAATTATTGCCCCATACATGGCTCTCCATTTTCGCTCGTGTCCACTGGACACAAGTGATTTGGTCCAATTGGCTTGACAACACAGTTATGTTGTTCTCACCCCTCTCTCTAGGGTTTGAGAGTCCAAATTCATCTACAAAATCTGTCACAGTACACAGCTGTTGTACAAGAAACAGATAGTTATGGTTCTTTCATACACACTTCCTGCACATCCCTACCTGCATTTCACTATGGTTTTCCCCCTCATTACCCCCATTTCACCACTTCCCTATCTCCCTCCTTTTTTCTTTATATATATATATATATATATATATATATATATATATATATATATTTTTTTTTTTTTTTTATTTGGCTTGGAGCTGTATAGTACACCACATCATGCAGCTTCATTTAGCTCTGATAAATAGAGCTTTAATGAATAAATGTGTCTCTAACATTGTTGGACCCATGTATAAAACAGACACATCTGCCATGTTTCAAACCCAAGCCCATCCATCCACTGCATTAACATACCACGCCACACAGATCTTAATTAAAATAAGTGTTTTCATCAAAATGTAGTGATTGCCACTTACAGTCATTAGGCGTGTTTCAGCACAAACTGGAATTAAAAATTAATGGAAAAATGGGAGTGTACTTTGGTCTCTGGTGCAGTAATACATTACTAGACAGCCAAAGACATAAAAATAGATGAATGTGAGACCTGCAATTGCAGGTAAATGTAGTCTTGTATCAGTAACATATAGAAAGACACCTGCTATGGCATCAATGGCAAGGAACATGTTCAACATGGACTGTGGTACAGAAAAACAGTCATAGTAAGCCATGCCCATACTGATTGATGCAATGTGTGTCACAGCCCGTATGTCTGCACATATACCTTGCAAATACATCTACAGCAGCTCAGTCTGTTAAATGCCTTGCATGCAGCACATTTGCCACACACAGTCCTGGGTTCAAATCTAGTCTTATTTCAATTACCTTACTGTGAAGTCAGCAATTAATGACTGAGTCTTGCAATCTTTATCTGCACAGGTTACTGCTAATTAATAAAGTCCTTTCCAGTTTTGCAAGTCAAAGGCCTGCAGGTAGGGACCCACTGCACATATCCGTATAGCATAACTATGTGCTGCCTGCTACTCTGTTATTGGAACTGTTGCATAACAGATCTACCTTAATCACATGCCTTGATTGGACTGTAAAGAGTACCATTACCCTGATTCCGCCATAATGACAGGAGTGACACAGCTGCCACAGTTACATGTACAGCTTGTTGTCCTCCAAAGTGTTCGCACTCCCCCCTTTGTGTTCTTGGCTGCAGCAGCAGCTGCAGCCTGTACCAAACACACCTGTATGGAAAAGTAGCTACTACAGACCTACCATACATCCCAACCCCCTAGCAAAAGGAATCTGGACACAGCCATATTTAATGGGGGGGGGGCAAAGTTCCAGAGATCAGGACATGTTTTACAGTTTGCTCCTAAATAGTAGTAAGTTGATAGAATAACAGCTATTGCATTAACATTCATTTCTGAGGGGTATGACGTCTGACACTCAAATGTGTGTCTTCCATTACTGACCTCAACCCACAATGTTTGCCAGTAAATTGCCAGATGACCACAATGTCATGGGACACTGATCACACATATGAGGTGAAACTGTGGACATACTGCATAAATCTCTGCAGCTGACAGTTATGGTACCTACCCTCTGCTATGCTATAGTCTCCACACCTCAGTAATGTCCATCTTAACAGCTAAGAAAGGGGCCCAGGTCTACATGAAGGCCTTATATATTGCACAGTGTTCGCATGTCATTGGCTAATGATAGTGCAATTCAGCTGTTTTGGCTGCAATTTCCATATCAGAGTCACAGATTGATGTAGAGGCAAGTACCTGCTAATGAGCAGTACCTTAAAAAGGCAGGCAGCTGGTTAAGGGGAACACGTCTGTATGAGACTTACCTCACACAGAGAGCATATTTTCTAAAGATTACTGGAAGCAAAGTTCAACAAAGGAGTACTGCACTCCATCAGGTATGTAATTGATTTCTCCATATAACAGGATGCAGATGGGGGGATGGAGGTATGAGGAATGGGGATTACAGCAGTAAGCCTGTCTTAGATCTATGGTAATGACATGTCATTGATACTCAGCTCTTCTACTCCTACAGACATGCCTCTCAAATGTCCCTGGTTGACACTCACATCTTAGCTCTGTCCCTCTTAATCCCTCCTACAACAGTTGGCATTTGTAGGAAAGCTAGTGAATTATATGTAATACATAGTGACAATAAGTAAGTCTGTATAGTCCTGTAACTTCAGAGGATGTGCACTAATTCATCTCTTTTCATTCTGTCAGTCTCACATAAATAGTTCTAACATTTTAAAAGTCCCACAGACCGTCCCTGATGTACTCTAAGTTCATGATTCTGTTGACATTTGTCCCTGTCTGAGAGCTATGCCTAACATAGCTGTCAACCTGTTACAGCAAGAAATCCTAACAAAGCCATAATTAATGGAGGGTAAATTGTCCAAAATTAGGAATACTGTAGCTATTGCTTGTACAAAGTAAGAAAGTGAATAGAATAACAAATATTACAGTAGCATAACTGTGTTCTGAAGGGTATGAGGTCTTACACTCAGATGTCTGTCTTTATTTTCTGACATCAACCATCAATGATTGGCTCACCTTTTGTCAGAAATCCACAATGTTGTGTGAAAATGTCCAAATGTATGACAAAAACATCTTACATTCTGCAAACATCTGCATAGTTGAGAGGTATAATACCTACAGGGAATGTATTCTACAGCAGGTTTGCATTGTGTTCTGTCATTGTGGCACACTGGTGTTGCTGGACTCTCCCCCTATAGTGGTTGTAATAGCCAACTGATATTTGTCTGGCAGTGACCGTATGACATAGTAGTGGGAGGTTGCCCATAGGGGACACACCACAGTACACTGCAGTGCTGGATATAAAAACATATAGCAGAATCTATCAAGGCACACAGGGACATACCCCGATAGTGCCACTGTCTTGCTGGGATCCACACATGTAGTATGTTGCCAAACTGTGGGCTATGATATGTGAGGGTGCAGTGGGTAGTGCAGGCCATTATGGGCATGTTGAATCTATACGTAGTAGACGTCCACATATCTGGTCCTGTAATGTGTTCCCCTTTTGTTGTCTTTCAGGAACCATGTATCGCAGATGATATGCTCCCTTTTCTAATGCAGAGAATGAGGTAATAGTGGAGGCACTAAGGCAGCATCATCAGATGATGTTGTCCAGGGGGAGGCATAATCATCAACAGCAGGTTGCATTGTGAGCAGACCTTGTTCAGGGTGTCAATAAGATTGACCAGCAGGAGAGGATCTATGAGCAGGTGCAACACAGAGCCACAGATATGGTGAATACTAAATAATGAAGGGCAGCTGATGTTGCCAGGGATTATGTTGACACTGGTGGAGGGCCTGCAGTGGTACAACCACTCTCAGCCACAGAGGAATTCCTGGTGAACCTAGGAACACACAACAGCTTTCAGGCATCCATCACACCATACATCGTGGAGGTGGGTGCCACAGTGCCCCCAGCAGAGGAGCGTCCAGGTAAGCTTACTCTGTCCACCATTTTAATACTTTATCAGTCATTGTGACAGGCTGTACATACCTCTACATGGGTGTCAGGTCTATCTGCATGGGGGTTGGGGTTTAAGCTCAGTTGTGCACACATGCTCTGAATCACAGCAATACAGCCAGTAACAGTGGCTACTGTACAAGTGGATATATGCACATAAAACCCTGTAGTGCTGCAACATACGGTGGTGCTGACAATACCTCTCCCTCACCCTTTCATAGGTCCCTCAGGAGTTGCCCAAGCCTGTGATCCTGTACCTGGTAAGCATGATACTGTTGTTTTATGGATCATATATACCCTATGAAAGTTAAGGACTGCCATATTGCAATTTGTACAAATGTTGTATTTAGCCATATTAGAATATTTGTATGTACCATTCCGGAACAGCTGACTGCAGATCATAGAATGTGTAATCTCAGGTGAGTATTTGAATGAACATTAACATGTTTAAAATTATGGTGGTGAGTGACTATGCAGCCTGGTATACATGAGGCAAGTAATCCAAGATGCCTGTTCAAACACAAAAGGTAGATGTTACATACCTGAGGCAATGACACTAGTACTGCCATATAATTCTCATGATAGGTGTACTGGGTTTTATGTGCAGTTATATCACTTATAGTGTCATATTGCATACCTTACAGGGAGATTGTACTGGCAACTTTAACTGGATGTAGTTGATGTGCATGTTATAAAGACTTTGACTTGCACATGTATGTTGTTGTGAGGTTGTTTTGCATGGAAGCAGAGATGAGAAGATGTGAGACTGGTAATGCAGTTGTGGGTCCTCATTTGTAAGAGTCTGTGTGGATTACCATACATAAAAGTGCAGGTAGTAATGTACTGCTTTTGTCATGGTTTTCACAGGTGACTGAAGGGGTGGAGTCTGTTCCCCTCACAACCTAATGTCAGTGACTCATCGGACACTGATCTTGATGGTGGCTATAGTGAGCCACAGACGGGGTTGTTGGTGGCTGAATCTGTCCCAGAGGTTAACATCCCTCTTCTGCCCCCATTGTCTCCACACACAGTCAGTATGCCCACACATACCCAGTCCCCAGAGGCCACAAATATTGGACAGTCAGAGGGAGGACACATTGAACAGAAAAGTGTTGCAATTATGGATCCAGTGAGTGCAGACACTGACCATAGCCAGAGAGCTAGTGACATCCTACACAGGTGGATTGACAGTGGTGCTTGTAGAAGGTCTGCTGTCTGTCCACCACCTTTTGCTGGTGTCACATCTCAAGTCACTCGACTTATGTTTCAGGCCATCAAGGAGGCACAGGCACGATCTGAACAGAAGACCAGACATATGCTTACGGTTATGGATGCAGCACATGGGTGACATTCCGTAGGCACAGGGTGAGTGGAATGTGTACTGTTGCAGCCTTTGTTTGGTTCTGTTGGGCAACAGCATTGATTTGGGAGTGCAGATAACTGCAACTTTTGTAGGGTATGTGCGGAATTTATACATCTCCACATATATATATTTAAATGTGTTTAACAGGGATGTCTGACATTCATGACTACCTCCACCACATTGTAGGCACCCTGGATTGGTTCACTGTTGCATTAGACATATGGTGGGCTGAGACAGTGTCTGACTTGGGGGTGCATATTGTCTGTGCTGGAACGTCTGGCTGGAGGTGGGCATTGGACCTGTGGATACAGGTCAGCAACACCAACTGCTGAGAGTTCCCATGGCTGTGCGCAGTTATGCTCCCATACTGGCAGTACCTACAGCACTACAGAAGGAAGTGTGCTGTCCCCACCACAACATGACATGACATGTGCAGATGGTCCTGGGGAGTCCCACAGGGGACACAAACCCAGCAGGTATCAGTCACTGTCAGGTGCTAACATCGCATCTGACCTTGGACATGGTTGTGCCAGTCCATCTGCTGGCAGAGCCAGTTCACACACACACACACACACACACACACACACACACACACACACACACACACACACACACACACACACACACACACACACACACACACACACACACACACACACACACACTCAAACACCAGTGTCACATGCACGTCACCTACAGACACACATGGCACCTCTCCATGGGTCATCTAACCCCCACCCCTTCCTGACTCGCACACGTGCTGTCAACTGTTTGCACAGCATAAGTCTCCAGCACAACCCACACCACACCCTGTGCATGTGATGATACCTGTGCCACATCTCTGTCATCCTTGCCATTGATGCAGGGAAATGAAGCTATGTGTCTGATGCACGGGGTGACTACATTACTTGACATGTATGTGTGTAAAGCAGTATTGTTTTGCCATACCACTAGTTGTGTCACACAACAGATACTGTATGTTGGCATGTGTCATGACTATACACCAAACCTTGTATACCTTATGTTGTATGATGCTTTACTGGTGGCAGTGTTACAGAATAACATGTGTCTCACAGACCAGTGTATGTTTCTATTCCAGAAGTCTGAGGGAATAAACTTTGGACACATGGTGGCATTGCAGCGGCACAGGATGGCATGGCAGCACAGCAGAAATATGACATCAGCAAAGTATGGCAGTACATGTAGATGGCTCCCTAAGTGCATATGTCTGTAACAGTCTAACAGGGACAATGGGATCAGTCTGCGTAATCATACATTCATACTTTATGATAAAATCTGCTATCCTTGATATGCGTCACTTGGGGGTCTCTGAACCTATACCTACAAGGTGTGGTGATGGAGTTGACACATGTACAAATATCCTGAGTCTGGATGCTATGTTCCCAGGGTTTGAATCTCAGACACTTGTGTATACACCAGCTGACATACCAGTCTGTGCATGGCGTACACTATTGGTAGCATGCCCTGCTGCCCTACTATTGCCATAAACCTTGTCATAGCAGTCAGCAGGGACATGGGTGGGGATACATCATGGTGTGCAACACCCAGACTGAGCCAAACCATCTCATTCTACCACCCATTCAGGCAGCATGTACAAAGCACCCACTTAGGCATCCATGATACTGTCAATGTGGGAGTCACTATGTGGCCCACTGATGGCGAGCATATGCAACATAGGGACATCTGACTCCAATAGCTGTTCTGTTAGCAGCAATGCTCAACAGGGCACAGTCACAGGTCCTCTACTGCTTGGAATGCATGTCTCCACAGTACACGTGGGTACTGACTGACTGTGGCTAACAATGTTGGCTGCTGCATGCTACTTGAGAGCACTCATACAGTCACTGTATTAGGTCGGTGTCTTGCATGACAGTATTACAAATACATGCCTGGTGACATAGTAATGGCCATAAATCCCAATCAAATATATATGTACTATCCTTTCCATTGGGGATACCTATATCCCTGGTTAGTAGCACAGCAGTCCCTACATGTCACTTGTCTGGTCAGGATAAAACAGATGAACATTCATAGGTTCTGTTCAAGCAGCTTTATTATGTACAAATACATTGGGATTGAGGCTTAATAGCTTTAACTTAGATAAACTTATAAACAAACTAGCTATCACTGGCTGCACTCTCAAAATGGCACTGAAGCTAGCACGTGCTTACTGTTTATATGCATATGCTGTCCTTGAAATGTTTTTAAAGGTACAAAACACACACACACACACACACACACACACACACACACACACACACACACACACAAACACACACATATTATTCTACATCCGCCCTCTTTGAGAAATGGGTCATGCATTATTGACGATATTAATTGACATGCAACTGATACAAAATAATTATTTGCCATGCAATTATACAGGACTAAATAAATATAGACAATTATGTCCAGGTTGCTCTGTATTTCACACTAGAACTGGAAATATGACCAAATCATGTGAACTAGGTCTAGCAACTGGGAGTGTCACTTCTGAATTTTCAACTTTGGGTAGATTAGGAACATCATCAGGAATGGAAGTAGAAGTTAAGAAACTTTCTGCAACAGGAACATTGCCTGGATTGCTCTGAGATCCAGAGTCTGTATCACAGGAACAATGCTGTGATATTGATTCTGATACAGGAAGAAGATGTCTGTGATTTCTCTTGTACTTCACACCCTCAGATTCTACAAATTAGGATTTTGGCTGGGCACATATACCTATTACTTGACCAATCTGGTCAAAACCTTTCACCATTTATATCCTCAATGTCTCTCTTTTTTCAATGGACGAAGAAATCTGCTTAGTTTATCATAGCTGGACTTCTGGAAAGAACGCTTTCTGAATAGTTGGGCTCTGATTGTTCTATTGTACCTAGCTTTAGGACTCAACAAACTAGAACTGATAGGTATTGCTGTTCTGGTTTGCCTAAATAGAAGTCTCTGAGCAGGCAAGAAAAGTATATTATCACAGGGTATGTTTCTAATATTGAGTAAATTCAAAAAGACACCGGTATTATCATGTTTTGACTTCTCTAATAATTGATTTGCACTCTGCACTGCATGTTCAGCTAGTCCATTTAACTGTGGATATTCTGGACTACTAGTAACATGTACAAAGTCCCATTCTTTTGCAAATTTCTGAAACGACTGACTGGTATTTTGAGTACCATTGTCAGAATTAACTTTGTGTGGAATACCTTGGACTGAGAAATGACATTTCAACTTGGAGATAACAGCTGTGGATGCTACGTTAGCTAGTAAATCAATCTCAAATCCAGTTTGAATAAGAGTCTGCCAACACTAAGTAATGCTGATTGTTCGACTTGAATATATCAGTTGCTACTGTTGACCAAGTAGTTCAGGAATTTGACTTAGCTGAAGTGGTTCTTTTTGCAAATGCGGTTTAGTACTACTGCATACTGAACAAGAAGAAAGTACTTTATCAATATCTTTTACTAGACTAGGCCAAAAAAAACTAGCCCTCTTGCCTTTCTTTTGGTAGATTTAGAACCTGGGTGACCAGAATGAAAAATCTGGATGTATTCACATTGTAAGGAAGCTGGAAGAACAATTTTAGGACCTTTGAAAATAATGCCATCTTCCATCAACATCTTATCTCTGTAAGGAAAAATAAGTTTGCACTTCAGGTGGTACACTAGTTTGTTTTGACAGCCATCTAACATTAATTAAGTGGATGAGCTTTTGCAAAACTGGATCAATCTTTGTATGATCTCTTAGCTCATCAAGTCTCGTGGTAGAAAAAGGATGCACTTCCATGACATCAAAGTCAAAATTGTCTGCATTAAGCTGTTTCATTGTATTTCTGGGTGATCTGGATAAGGTATCACCAGATAAAGAAGATTGCCTTTTGTATAGACCATTTTGAAGTTGGACTTTTGCAATTTGAGTATCATTCTTTATAATATCACTGGAGCTGAATGCATAGGCTTCTTTAAAATGATGATTAGAGGTTGGTAATCAGTTTCAGTCTGAATTGCTCAACCATAAATATAATCATGGAACTTTGAACATAAACTATTGCCAAAAGTTGTTTCTCAATTTGACCATGTTGTATTTCAGTTTGGCTAAGAGTTTTAGCTGCATAGACAACTGGTCTGCCTTCTTGAAGAGTAACTGCATCAAGACCAAGTTTTGAAGCATCAAAGGAAAGCGTTACTAGTTTATTGACATCATAGTATCTTAATGTAGGTGAGGTTGCAGTTTTCTGCTTAAGGTCTTCAAAAGCTCTCTGGTTTTGTTCATTATTTCTCTCAAAGGTGCTGTCAACTCACTGAATTCTGGTATAAACTTATCTACATAGCTGACTATACCAAGAAAACATTGTAGAACTTGAACATTATCTGGTGCTGGCATCTCAAGAATTGCTGCTTGCTTGGATGGGTCTGTTCGCAAGCCAGTGTTAGTAAATTAATGGCCTACATATGTAACTTCTGGTAGTCTGAATTTGCACTTCAGAGAATTGAGCTTTAAGTTCACTTCACATGCTCTATCCAGAACTTTCCTAAGGTTTCTGTCATGCTCTGCTTCACCATTGCCTCCAACCAATAAATCATTTACTATTGTGGCACAAGGATAACCTGAAAAAATGTGCTCCATTGCACGCTGAAAGACTTCACTTTCAGAATGTATTCCAAATGGCATCCTGAGAAATCTATATCTTTGAAATGGGGTACTGAATGAAGTCAGTAGTGAAGATTTGTGATCAAGCATCACTTGCCAAAATGAACTTTTTGCATCCAAGACAGAAAAAACAGTAGCATTTGGTATTAGGGCTGTGACTACCTTGACTGTGCATGTAGGATAATGCTGTCTCTTCAATGCTTGGTTCAAATCTCTTGGGTCAATGCATATTCTGATTTCATCTGAGCCTTGTTTGTGAGCTGCTACCATGGACAACACCCATTCAGTTGGTTCTGTAACTGGACAAATTACACCTTGCTGCACCATTTTATCCAACTGAGCTTTGAATTTATCACGCATAGCTATCAGAATTTTTCTTGCCAGTCTGACCACTGGACTGACCTTTGAGTCTAAGTTCATAGGATGCACAACTGTACGTTTGCCTACCTTGCCATCAAAAACACCAGCTTACTCTGAGAAAATAGCTTCAGTAAAATTGGAACTGGAACATGTGCTTATATGACGAACTTCTTTGTTAAAGGAAAGCAGATTCATTGTCAAACTTTCTCTGAGGCCCAACAATAACTGCACAGGTCTTTGGACTACATAGAATAGTAAGTTGTAGCAGTTCCTAGCCAAACAACATGAAAGCTCTGCTGAGCCTTCGGTTTGAATTTCTTCACCT
Organism: Protopterus annectens; assembly: GCF_019279795.1. NCBI lineage: Eukaryota > Metazoa > Chordata > Ceratodontiformes > Protopteridae > Protopterus > Protopterus annectens. The sequence goes on along the minus strand of NC_056737.1, from coordinate 1,759,281,766 downwards.
CCATAAGCAACAAGTTTCACACAACTGGCCACATTAAGTTGCTCACCAGCTCTCACTTTAGCAAATGTGTCTGCTGACATAACATTATACTTTGAACCAGTGTCTACTTTGAGCTTGGTGGATTTACCATTGATATGAACAGTACAATGCACTTTGTTCTTTGCCTCAAATCTACTGCATCAACCTTTTCACCAATTACTGATACACCATCTACGTAGAAAGTACGGTTGCAGCTATCTGTATGATCAACTTGCTTTCTTAAGTGACCCTTCCTTATATCTGTGTGAGGTTTACTTGATTTGCAAAACTTTTGAAAATGGTTCAGTGTTTTACACTTTTGGAATTGTTGACAAAATGCTAAGCACTTTTCTCTTTTAGACTCATGACTGGCACCACAATTGCGACAGTTAACAATAAAGCTTGATTTGGGTTTTGATGACTTACCCTTGTACTGCACTGAGCATGTCCTTCTCACTGAACTAGTATTAGAACTTGCAGGAAAACTATGGGATTTACCTGCCACACCCGCAGGAGTTACAGCTGCCATGTGCTTAGGCCTGCTTCTGCTAGCCACATGTTGCATGCTGTCTACATTTGCTCTGGAGCCTACTGAAACCATGCTGTTATCACTTTCCAGCATACTTGTGTGCCTTTCTGTATCTTCATGGATTTGATAAATCTCAATAGCTTTGCTCAGCATTAAATCACTGTCATGTCCTTTATTAACTAATTTTTAAGTCACCAAACCTGCACATTTTAGCTTTGTTTCTCAGGTCAGTAATATAAGCTGCAAAAGTTTCTCCCTGCTTTTGATTTCTTGTGTAAAACAAATTCCTCTGTAATGTAACATTTGTCTGGAGGTTGCACATTTCCCAGAATTTGCATTTCAAACACTGGGTCTTCCCTTGATTCAACCTAAACAACAATATGATGGTTTCCCCCTTCACTTTTATATACTGCTGATGCATACACAAATAAACGCTCCCTTTCAATGGCCTCTGACCCAGCTAGGTTTAGCAAAATGCATGCCCTGGTGTGTGCATCTTTGTCAGAATAAGCTGGTTGTATAAAAATATTGTACTCTTGCTGAAATATACTCAAATTCTCTGCAATATTCTGATCAAATACAAGTGGACCTGGTCTGTGAAATGCCTCTGCCATATTAACACATGCTAGTGAAGGCTTTTGCAAGTATGCACAAACACACACACACACACACACACACACACACACACACACACACACACACACACACACACATACATATATCAGAAATTTATGCCAATACTTGAAACTATGCCCAATAGCACAACAAGCCTCTGAAGAACTGAACTTTGTGAAATAAGTCTCCTGGGCACAATAATATTCTTGACATTACTGCACTGTAAGAAATCACCTCTTATCAGTGTAAAAAACATATCAAGATAACTGCACTGTGTGAATAAACAGTAGACACTGAAACTTTTCCAAAATGGCTGTCCTTTGATGAATACCTCTTTACAGTTCAAGAAACACTCTGTAATGGCGACACTCTGCGAATAGACACACCCAGCACAAGAAACTTTTCAAAATGGAAGTATTTTGACTGTACTTTACAAAATATTTGCACTTTGCACACAAATAAACTCTGCTTATTACTGTGAATAAATGCACAGTAATAAGCACACACTGTAAGCACTTTTACACATTTTGAGATATTTCAAATAACTCTAGTTATGCCCTGAATAGCTTCAATCAATGTGAAACAGTAGTGTATGCCAAAACACAGTACTTTGTCAAAAAATATGCCATCACCTTGCTTTATTTATGCTTAGTGTGCTCGTTTTGCCCTTTATTATATTCATTTTGCTTGTTTAATCTTTTTTCATGCCCATTATACTTTTCTTGTGCTCATATCGCATGTGCCACGGAGCTTATCTGATATTAGACTGTCAGACAGCACTCTTAAGGTGGATGATATCAACAGGCCATGTAGAGGAGGGCGATTTAGAGGGCAGCAGCTAGTTACAGGGCCAAAAAGTGCATAACCATTGTATGGGGATAGCCCATGAGGGCATGTCTGTTGTGCTGCAAGGGTATATATTTACATCCACACACACTAAGATGGCTATTTGAGATAAACACCCCTACCTATCTACTGTTACTCACTATAGCTTGCAGTACTTATCAATGCACCATAGATTACATCTGTTGAACATGTGATTGCCGGCACTGTACTTGTGGAGTGCGCAAAGTAGGTTTGTGTTGGACAGCATGTGTGGCCTGCATAGTGATATTGCTTGGTACTCTTATTGTATCTATTGTCCTAGGAGTAGGGTACCTGTTAATATCCATGTTATGTGTGTACAGTGACCAGTATGGCCATATCTGGATGGTTGCAGTTATATAGGCAAACATGTGGCCAGGGACACTTTTCTCTGTCAAAGGCATGTGTTGGAACCATTATACATTACACCACCTGCTCACCTGTGTTTGTCTACATGGGTGACATTCCGTAGGCACAGGTGTCTGAGGGTGAGTGGAATGTGTACTGTTACAGCCTTTGTTTGGTTTCTATGGGCAACAGCATTGATGTGGGAGTGCAGATAACCACAGCTTTTGTAGGGTATGTGCGGAGTTTATACATCCCCACATATATATATTTAAATGTGTATAACAGGGATATCTCTATAAATGTTGCTGTATGTGTACGTTATGTATATGTGTTATGCAGATATATTAGAGTCTATGTATCAATTTAATATATTTAAATATATATATATGTTGTTGTTTGTCTTTTCAGCTTTTCCCGGTTAGGGGTTGCCACAGCGGAACTATGGTCCGCTAATGATTGGCAGAAGATTTTTATGGTGTCAAGTTGCTAGCCGAACACCCAACCTTCAGCGAAGGCACGCCTATTCACGCATGTTTTTCGAACGCCCGCTCCAGCCATGAATCGAACAGGAGAACCTCTTGCTGTGAGGCAATAATGCTACCGCTGCACTACCGAGGCTGCATATATATATATATATATATATATATATATATATATATATATATATATATATATCAGTATTATATGCATTTGGGGTACATTCTGCTAAATACATTACTCATGGGAGTAGGGAATAGGGACAGAGAGAATGTATAAGTAGCTGTCTGTATGTACAGATGCATTTCCATATAGCAGGTCCTTGTGATGGAGAGGCAACAAAATTGCACTGAAGTTAGCTAAGTGTAGGAGCATGCCCAGTGGGACTGTCAGCACTTACAAGGTGACTCCAGGCCAGAGCTACCTGTACTCCAGTCCTGGAATTTGTGTGCTACAGACATTGGCAGCTGTATCCTGTTTCCATAGTACAGCACTTCCCTGAACCTGTCCATGGTATTCCCCAGCTGTCTGCTGTGCTTAATATGTGACTGGGGCACATAAGGTAACACCACACACAGGGTGACAGTCTGCATACCTCTCATTGTACATGTTTTTTCAGAAACTCCAGCATTTCACTCCAAATGTCTGGTCTGTTCATCATACATTTGTGGTGTTCCAATAACTTATTGTATAATGCAGTCACTGACTAGTACTACATACAAATGCATTTGGGTGATGGACTTTACATCCTGCATATATTCTGTTGTGATGCAATCTGCTTTTATACTAGCCACCTTTTAAGTTAATCAGAGCATGTGTAATGCCTGTCTGTAGTTATGGCCTTTGTACCCCCATTCTCTCTAACTTTGTCCAGCCTTCTTGCAGTAACAGATTGAGGGTTATAACAGTCTGTAGGAATACCACAATATGACTACCTCATGTGCATAAGATGTGGATGCTGCTACATTCAAATGATCAACACCATCACCCATGCTAATTTCCCTAGCCCCACTGAGCCACACAGGCCACCAGACATAGATGTGTCATTCATCACACATTCAACAGCATACAGAAATACATTATCATCCATGCATTACGTGTGACATCCAACATGTGACCAGGTTCTATGTCACAGCCCTGAGGTTCACTGGTCGGCTGATATATCATTGTTGATGTTCTGTTACAGCAGTTGTATGGGAACACTGATGTGATGGGGATTTTGAAGGACCAGACAATGATCTGCTGGCATAGACAGTTGTGCGACTGTCCTGTGACCCCACTGTTTACCATCTCTCTTGCCTAATGTAGTGGATATTCCAGCCATGTGGCCTATTAAATATTATGGAGCACATACTATTGGACTGGGTACCTGTTGTCCCATGTGGCTGTTAGATCTCTGCAAGTAGCCCAGTAGCCCACTATATTCCTATGCATACATGTGGCATGTTCATACATATGCTGCCATATTCTTGTACTCCTTACAAGTGGTGTATAGGTGAGTGACTTACCTTGCGAATGGAGCAGTTAACAGACCTGTAGTTCAGGGCTGACTCTGTGTGATGCACAAAGTACACAGCCAATACATGGTTAGGTACAAGTTGTTTATGGTGGCTGACACCATTTTTACTATATGTATGTGAGTTGGAGTAAGGTGTCAGTCCCTAGGGCCCTAGGCTGTCAGTGCATGTGCTATGTGCTGTCTTTTGACCAAGGTCAGAGCATACTAGCATGCCTACATCTGCTTACAGGGACATCCTCAGGGGGTTCCTCCTCCGAATCCTCCTGTGGCTGTCGCTGTGGGGACCTAGGCACTTTTGGGGGTCTGAATGCTCATCCACTTTGCTGATCCTGCTGCAGCTGCTTCCACACAATCATATTGTGCAGCATGGCACATACTGTGAACAACTGTGCACATGTGGCTGGAGAGTACTGCAGGTCTCCGCCAGATATATTGAGGCACCAGAACCGTGACTTCAGCAGCCCAAACACATGCTCTATGATGTTCCTAGTTTGTGCGTGCACCTCTTTACGGCATTCTTCCTTGGGTGTGTGTGCATTTCTGATGGGTGTCATCATCCATGGTTCCAGTGTGTAGCCTGCATCACCCACTAAATGGCCATGTGGGATGTCCCCCCTAGCAAACATCTGGTACAGCTGCAATGTGTGCCAGATATGGGAGTCATGAAAACTGCCAGGGCTGCCAGCACATGCCTTCATGATAATTCCCTGGGCATTGCACATGACCTGGCAGTTGATGGAGTGATACCCCTTGTGGTTGATGTAGATTCTACCATCCACACTCGGTGATGCATTTATGTGAACATGAGTGCAGTCTATGGCACCCAGTGCCTCAGGGTAGTGTGCTACATGGTAGAAGAGTTGCATATTGCTGGTCCTCACCTCAGAGGTGAGGGGAAAATAAATGTATTCACTAGCATGTGGTAGCATGGTATCCAGGAACTGGTGGAGTACCCTAGATGCTGATGCCTGCAAGACCCCCATCATGCCCCAGTTGGTCTTTGCAAAGTACCTGTGGCTAGTATCCTTAGAGCTACACATACCTTTGTGTCCACTGGGATGGTTTCCCCTCTGTTGTTTCTGGGTCTGAGTTGAGGGAGGCAGAGCTCAGTGAGTTGTTGTAGTATGTCCCTGTCCACCCTGTAGTGCTCTACAATCTCCACCTCATGTAGCTCCTGGAAGGTTACCCTGGGCCTGAAAGCTCTTTTCCTTCTCAGTCAAGGCCTACTCTCAGTAGCAGCATTAGCAGCATTGACTTCAGCATCTAGCACATACAGATGTAGCAGACCTGCAGCAGTCCCTAGCATTCCTTCAGTTAAAATACCCAAGTCTGTACTCCACTGGTGCAGAGTTTTTGGAGAAATCAGATTGTAGGTTGTATGTGACCTTTATTAGGCTCTGCTGTATGGGGTAGGCTGTGTGATTGGCTACCAATGATGCATTCCACCTGCCAAGTACATAATTAAGAACATTTAATGGCTCATGTTTAAGTGAATCAGTAATTCATATATCATTGGCATTGGGATACACTTAGCACTGCAGCGCACCATGCAAACAAATGGAAGCAAGTGCCCCAAAGGTAAACAAAGCTCAGCAGTCATTGTACACAACCCCTTGAAAGGGCACGCTCAGCACAGTGGTATACCACGCAAACACTGACATGGTTCTGTGCCTACGTGGAAGGGATATGCGGATATGGATACTCATTTGTTCTGTTCATTAACTCCAGCTCATTTGCATAGGGTTCCATGCACACAGCCTGGAAACTACACAGTTCCAGGCCTTACCTCTTTAGCAACAGCACCATTCCATCATTGTGGATACTCCTTGCAGGGTCCTATACTATATTTTTGTCGAATACTATGAAATGTGTTTTTTCCACTATTTTTTTTTCATAACTGTATGCTTGTGCACTGCAGTGCACTGTGCAAACATAACCAGATCATTGAAAACATTTAATTATTTTAACTTATTTCCCTAATGTTTTTTGACACATGATGGATAGTTTTGCACATATCTGTGTCTGCTATGCTATATCTTTCCCTCTAACTACAAATTTACAGCCCCTGTTGTCTGTTTAAAATCCTGTACATGGAATTTTTCCATATACACTATGAACACCAACACAGGGTCTGCAGGATTGCCTCTCTGCTTGCTGGATCACTCTACCCCCCATTTGCATGAAGTGCACCTGCTTATGAGGTGATTTGTATGCCACAGATACTTCCATGTTGGTGCATGTGTGAACACCACCCAGCTCTGTTTACTGGATCACAAACCTGCTTTATTTCATGTAAGCAGCATGCCACAATGCCTACATGGTATACAAGACCATGTAGGCTTTATTAAATACTCCCTTTAGTCTTTTTTTTTGCTAGGGAAGAAATAGTATTTGTCCAGAGTTTAATATTTATCTGACTGATCAGTATTTTCAAATGAACTTGAGATGATACATGTTTTAGTTAGAAATGCTCATTCATAAGAAACAAGCAGTAGACAGATGTACCATATGCAATGCATACCATAAAATTCCAAAGAAAACTATGCTGTAATGCAAATAATTGTGTTGCATATTAAGGAAAAGGGGTAGATATTATTTGTTCATTTTAAAGCAGTGATGTAGCTCATGTGTGCATGTTGCTTTTCTAAGTTTCACAAAATACTACAGCAGATAGACAACAAATGTGATTATTGCATTGTCTATATTCTTAAGACATGGAATACTAGATATTATCACTTCTGACCACAGTCCATATTGTGAATGTCAGATATTAAATAGATATGTGTTTGGTTGGGCGTTCCAAGCTTTTCATGATAAGTCATTTGTCTCTGGGGAATATGGAATAGTTGAGAGAATTATCCAAACAGTACACAAAAGAAGAAGAAGAAGAAAGAAAACAAAAAGAAAAAAAAAGAAAGAAAGGCCAGAGTGTAAATTAATGTGCTGTTTTGTTTTTACAAGATTGTGCAGAAATAGATTTTTAATGGACCTGCTTAACTTGGAGATTTTAAGGCCTTCACTGAAAATGGGCTTCTACCCAGTCAGACTTTCCCAGTAATCAAATGTCACTCAATAAATAAATAAGTACATTTTGAACAAAGACGTTGATGGTTATAATATCTAGTGTTCTGCCAGTATTTCTAAAACTATTTGGAGAGAAAAAAACTTTCCTGAAGATTGGGAACATCAGCTCTTCTTAAAATCAAAGAAATAACCATGTAAATTATAATGAAGGCTTTACTCCAAGACCAGTTAAACAGATTACATTCATTGACAGTGACTGAAACAGTGATACATTGCCAGTTTGCATCTTTATTGTGATTTGTACAATTAACTCCTTATCAAGTTTACTTCTGAGTGTAAGATGACTGGGATGAATATCAGCAGCTTCAAATCTAGAAGATAGATCCTTTCCTTTTGCAGTCAGTTTGAGAACTTCCTCTTACACCTTACACCCGGCATCATTTACATCTAGTCAGCTTGCTATTTTCACAGTCAGCCATCACTCATCTTAAATTACATCTGCGGCATCCAAAACAACAGTTATTCAGCCTGCTTCTGTATGTCATCAGACATTTAAGCATCATAATCATGGATGTTAAGAAATAGTCTGCTGTTACATTATTTAGAGTGTGTGCTGGTGTCAAATGTTATGGTCTCTAGTCCCCCTTTTCATCATCTGTTATACTGACCTCTGTCTTTAGAGCTTGTGTTTTCTTTACTTATTATTGCTCCTGTATTTTATTTTCTATAACAACTCACTTTTTGTGCACAAACCTGGGGCATGTCCATATAGAATTACACTGTTCTTGATGATAGGTTTTTGATTATTCATGGTCTTGTCATTTCTGCCTCCTTCATTCACCATTCAGGCTCACTCCACCTACCCTGCCCCCAATTCTCACCCACCCCATTACCTCTACTCTTATACTTCACATACTCCTCCCACCAATACTTCAGCCAATCACAAAGTAGACCCTACATTAGCCTATCCTACATCTAACCCATCCCCACACCCCAACCTATAAACATTACACTCTCACAAGATCACAAGCTAGCCACAATCTTCATGAGTAATATAACCATCCTTCTTATCCTAACATTAACACACTATCACACCTCTTACTTCACCACACTTACAGCTACTTATACGGCCCCAATAAAACATACCCCCACACATTATCCTCAAACCACTCACTATCACCTACACATATCCCCAAGCCTATACCATCACACCACTATAGCACTTAACCTAATCAGACTCCTTTCAACCACTCCTAAGGCACCTACTACAATCAAACATATTACCATCCTATCTGAAATCACAAAATTCTTTAACCACATAAATCACCAGCTGATTCTGGCAGGAGACATACACCCAAATCCAGGGTCTAACACAATACAAACAATCACAGATAACTCATCCCTCTCCTCTAGCCATTTACCCAATACTAGACCAAAAACCTGTCTATTAATCCTGAGCTTAAATATTCATAACATTAAACATAAAGTATAATTAGGTAATAATATCCCTACCCTTGAAACCTTCTTATAATGAACAGGTCAGAACTACCCCCAGGAAAATATCATCCTTGGCAATTTCAATATTGACTGGAACACATGCTCTGCCAGAAACTCCACTAATCATATCAACCTGTACAGCTAATCTCAAGTCATCAAGTTTAACACTAGATTAGGAAATCCAAGAAACAAAGAAAGCCACCTAGACTGGATCCTATTAAATAAGACTAACACCTTTTACCAAGCAGGCGTTCTTCTTGCCGTGCTCAGTGACCACCAACTGACCTTCCTACTAAAATTCAAGATCCAAAACTACTTTACTCCCTTATTACAAACCACCAGGGTCACAAAAAGCTTCAACCCCCAACAATTTTAAACTTGAGCTAAAACACTGTACCCTAGAAGAAGCTGTAACCCAGTTCAATAACACTTTCCTAAAAATCCTAAATGCCCATGCACCAGTTTGTACTACAAAACTCAAACTGAAGACAACCACCTGGATTACCAAAGAGACTAAAAATAAAATTACAGTAGGGAACAAAGTCTGGAAGCTCTGGAGAGCTAATAAAACTTCAGCAGCTAAGGAACAATTCCAAACTTAGAAATGATACTAAAAAAGTAATCCTTCTAGATAAAAAAGAATTACTTCATATAGCTACAAAGCAGGCACCAAAACAATCCCAAAGAATTCTGGGCAAGAATAAACAAACTACTCCACCCCGGCAAACATTCCACCCCATCTCCTACCTCCACTAGTGAAATCACAAATGTAAAAGATACCTTCAACAAATGCTTTATAGAAACTATCTCCAGCCTCATTCAAAAACCTGACCACATCCACCACATATAGCCCTGAACCTATTAAAATACCTAACACCACCTTCCAATTTCAGCCCATCCCTACCACCTACATCAAAACAATGCTAACCAAACTTAAACCTACTACACTAGCAGCTGATGGTATCCCTGATGAATACCTCCAATTGGCTGCAAATGAACTTGCCTTCTCAGTATCCATCCTCCTAAACAGATCTATCACAGAAGACACTACTCCACCTATCTGGAAGACCTCCTATGTCATCCCCCTCCACAAAGGTAGTACTTCCACTGACCTCTCTATCACCCCATTTCCATGCTGTCTCCACTAGCTACAGTACTTGAAAAATGCATACATCACCAACTCACGCCATACCCATTCACCCGCCAACTTCTCTCTCCCACCCAGCATGGATTTCAGCCTGCTCATAGCACCACCACAGCCTTACTTTCTTTCAAAAACCTCATCAATCAAAACAAACACAAAGGCTATCTAACATCTGCCATATTTTTGGACCTGTCAAAGGCCTTTGCTATGGTCAACCATCCTAAACTACTTCAAACCCTTACTGACAAAGGTCTTAATACCCATATATTGGCCTGAATTCTGAATTACCTACAAGGAAGGGTGTAAGCAGTTAGATGGGACAATAACGTATCCTCACTGCTACCCGTCACCACAGGAGTCCCACAAGGGTTCATTCTAGGACCTCTCCTATTTTCCATTTTCACCAATAATCTTCACAGCATCTGTCAAGATGCAGCTGTCATACAAAGAGCTGATGATTCAGCACTAGTCTATACAGCCAGAGATCCCCAGGAACTCCACACCAACACCCAAAAATTCTTCCAAACTATCAAAGCATGGTTTCTTAACAAAAACCTAAGACTAAATCCCCCCAAAAAACAAACTACTGCTATTTAGCCCAAACAAATCAACCACAATACCCAGGCCATTTAATATTGTGTCCAGGGATGAGACTATTATCTGCCAAGACACTCATACTAAACTACTAGACATGATCATTGATAATAATCTCAAATTCGATCTACATATAAATCAAACCATTAAAATGTCTACAAAAAACTAGGCAGTCTATATAAAAATAAACCATTTCTAACCCAAGCTGCTAAGACAACTATCGCTCAAACTCACCTCCTCTCTACTCTACTCTATTCTATGCCTCGCCCATTTTCACCAACTTACCCAAAACAGAAATGGCAAAGCTCAACACCTGAGACAATCAAATTGCCATATTTGACACCAGTGCACCCTACCAATCCTACCACTGTCATTCCCCAAAACAACTTGACTGGCTTGGATTTCCCAATCTCCTAACCTTCCACCAGCTTTACTTTACACACATACTAATACTGCTTCCAGATAAAACCCCAGCACTGGCCAACCTACTAACATTACAAACTAACCCTAGACAACTACATTCTAGTGATAAAACACTGATTAAGGTTACCAAGAGAAAAACACAGCAGGGGACTCCCTCTTCCCTAATTATATAGGTCAAACATGGAACTCCCTACCCTCAGCTATTACCTCAACAGACTCAAAGGATACATTTAAAAGACTCCTCAAAGACCATCAAAAACATGCATGGATATGCTTATGTTCACCCCCAGGCTAAACTCACCAAACATACCATTCCTCTTCACTAATCTACAAGTCTCTGTTTCTGAACTTTACCACTAAGAAGTACTGCAGATTTTTATTTCTAGCCTCCTCATTGTGTCACTTCTAAACCTAGCCTTTCAGATTGTATCTATACATATTGTGGCACTAAAACCCTGCTATGCTCAGTTTTTCTATATGCTTTACATTCCCTTTTTTACATTTGCGTTTATACTTAGTGTAGATACCTCACCACTCAACTCTGTTGTTTTACCTACTTCAATAATCCCATCCCTGCCAAACTTGTACTCACACTATCTGTATAACATTGCAAAAGATGCAAACTTTCTCACATGCGTAGCTTATCCTGCTTGGCTTCTTGCTTATGTACTGTCTCATTCTAAATGTATAAAATCATAATAGATGCTTTTATACTATGTATCTAATGTTAAAGCTTTGTGCTGATATACTGTCTATGTAAATATGAATGCTACTGTTATACTCATTATAATTGCTTGTAATTGATTTGTGGAACTTTTCTCCCCGGACGTCCGCTGAAAATGGATATGCATGCAGTCAAACTTTCCCAGTCAACAAATGTAAAATAAATAAATAAATCCCTAGTATTGGGGCAAAAAATAACTGTAAGGACTGTTATCTCAGAAATCTGAAATTATTGGCATGCTCCATTTCAATGACCCAGTCTGTTATAAGCTGATGTTTTTCTGAGCAGAGAGTGAAAATTAAGTTCTCTAGTTCAGTTATTTTTCTGGCACAGAGCTTTGAAAAGTATGTTATCTAGTTGTTATTTTTCTAATATTTGAATGTCAGTACAAATAAATCAATGATGGAAAGAGTGCAGTAGACACAAAGACATTGTCAGGCTTGAGACTGTAGATGACTACTAGATTTACAAGCTGGAGACAGAGAAAGAATAGAAATGCAATGGAAAAGATTGCAGCAGGAAGCTTATTTGCTTGGTCAGGCAAACCAACCCAGGATGAATTTGTAAAATGAAAGCTGCATTGGAGACATCACAGTGATCTATATAACATAATATGTAGATGTATAAGGAAGAGCAAAAGAAGCATCAGGACTGGTACTATTGCAGGAAATCCAGGCTTTAACAACTGTGATAGCAAGAAAAGCAGAGAGAGGCTGCTAATGCTGTGTTTCCAGCTAAAGCTGCTGTGCAGGAAAAACTGGCCTAAAGGACGATCACCCTTCTGAAGTAAACAGCCCTGCTGAATATCCTTGTTATGGAATAACACTAAACAAAACAGATAGTATAGATGCTCTACAAGAACTGAATATAAGGGCAAAGACTGAACATTTGCAGTCAATAAGCATCTTTCAAATGTGTTCAAAAGTTGTACTTAATATAGAAAACATGAAATGCTTACCGTTGCGTTAAGTTTTATTTAAAGTTATCAAAATAATTAGTGCAATGCAATTCATATTGCCTTATATAATGTATGTCTATTTGTATTTAAATATCTATATCTAATCACTCTCTCTCTCTCTCTCTGTATATATATATATATATATATATATATATATATATATATATATATATATATATATATATATATATATATATATATATATATATATATACATGTGTGTATCAATGTATAATGACTGACCAAGTGATCACTGCACCAGCCCCTGTGACATCAAAATATGGAAGGTCGATACATACATTGCATGCTATAGGGATTACTCCAGAACAAGCTAAACCATAAACAAGTGTTTCTACAAGGGAGCTTGTCCACTGCATCCCTTGTTCATTATATATGCTAACTCCAAGATCATATAATCTCCAGGGAATATAACCCTACCTGGGAAGACCTCTCAACTGTTCCTGTTTTGGTGGAATGTTCCTGTTCCTGTTTTCACATATTATTTACCCCTGCACTAGCTGTCCCTATTTCTGAAGGTTTATCCCTTTTTTCATGCTTGATTTACCCCTTCACACAATTTTCGGAATCCAGTTCATTAAATGTGATTTTTGAAACTGTCTAGTACAAAGAAAACCATACTACATGACCAACATACTGGTGGTACAAATAATTTAAAGAAAGAAGACACACATCTTACATCTCCCTTTTTTTGAAGCAAAAATAAATGACTTTGTGTGCTTGAAGTTTGCAATACAGTTCATTGAAGTCTGCAGATTTTACATTGTCTTTGATCATGTGTCCTTATTTTTTTTTTTTTTAATTAGTTTTGTCAATCTCTATTTTTGAAATGCTTTTCTGAGCAGTATCCAACATTCCTACTGGAAGGAGGAAGAGTTATCTGCTATTTGATATTCAAATATTTTGCTAATTGGGTGTTCAGATATTTAGCTGGATGTTCTTACATTGCAAAGAGCCTTTGTTTCTCCTTTCAAAGTCAGCAAGTTGAATGCTTGTAGGGATCGATTCGTAGATCTCATGAATATGCTGACCACCTGTTTATGTTGACCACACAGATGTCCATATAGTGACAGTGAAACAGAGACCTATATACCTATAGAAAAAGAAGGAGACAGAGAGAGGGAGACCTATATATAAAATATTGACACTCCCTTCATCATTCACTGCTGGTGGATGCTCATACTTACCCAACACTCCATGCACAAAATTACACTGATCAAAAAGTAGACAAAAGTTTCCCTTTTATGATCAGTGAAGCTAAAAAAAAATACTCTAACAGTACCACCAGGTGATCTTTGTCTGATGAGCAGTATTGCACCACCTCACTCTTGTCTGCTAACCCGACAAATCGGACATCAGACCAGTGACACAGGGTTCAGTCCTGGGTCCTCTCCTGTTTGGTATCTACTTCTCTGAAGTGCAGGCCAACACAGAAGGTCTTTGGCTAACAAAGTTTGCAGATGACTGCAAACTAGGAGCCATAATCAAAACTCCTAATGATGTGGACAAACTACAAAAGGGCCTCACTGAGACAGATACCTGGTGTCAAAGCCATGGCCTGAAGCTCAATGCCAAAAAGTGTATTGTCATCCCCTTTGGTAAAAACTCTGTACCCATGAACTACCACATAGCTGGTAGTCTACTTAATGCAAAAAATGTGATAAGAAACCTTGGGACAAGGGTGAACAGTAGTCTCTCCTTTGATAATCACATTGCCACAGTGGTCAGGAAATCCTTCTACATGGCTCATCTCATCACAAAAGGATTCTCATCCAGAAAAAAAGAGGTCATTGCTCCCCTCTACTCATCACTCATTCGACCCATTATAGAGTACAATGCCCCTTTTGGTATGTACCTCACAAGACATCTACAACAACTGGAAAGACCACAGAAATACCTCACAAAGAGGATTACTGGCCTCAAACATATGCCCTATGCAGACCGTCTCAAAAAACGACAGCTTTACTCCATCGCATATCGCCTACTCAGGGGCGATCTCTGCCTAACATACAAAGCTATGTCAAACCCAGAGCTGTTGAACATGCTCCACTTAAAGAAATCCCAATCCCTCCAAGCTACACGCTCTAGGGACCTAGACCTTGTCACCACAATAAACAGAACATGCTGCAGGGATAGATTCCTGTCCCAGAGACTTCCCATACTCTGGAACAGACTACCTATCTATGTCAAACAGAGCTCCTCATTAGCACTCTTCAAGAAAAATCTTGATGATTGGATGGGAAATGGGAAATTCACCCCGGGGATCACTTCTGTGGCTCTGCTCGACAGGGGCACAGGAAAATAAATTTCTTGGGTGGCGAAAGCCAGGGTACATTTTTTGGCTAGCTTGTATGGGCCCTCGGGCCGATAGCCTAGTACCTACCTATGAACCTATGAACCCTAACTCTAACCGTATCCATAAAACTCATCCTGAGCCACTTAGCTTAATACAGTAAAGTGCTTTTTTTTTGCTCTTCACACATAAACAACTGTGGGTGGTGGAGCACTACACTGAGCACCAGCACCGGGCATTAGATAGGACAGCTATGGCACTGCTCCAGGGGATCTGATAACATGTCTGGCCGATTAATATAAAAGACGCCCTGACACAGCAATTCCTTAAACTATTTAACATGAGTTTAGCCACTGGGTTTATCCCTGAAATTTGGTGCAAAGAAGTGGTGATGCCACTCCATTAGATTGGCCCCACCACTGAACCTAGGAGTTTCAGACCCATTAGTCTGATAAGTCTGAAATGCAAAGCCATGGGGCATACTATAACTGATGTGAATAAATATGACATTAAAAATGCCATCAGGCTACATCTGCAGCAATTTGGCTTTCTAAGGGTAGATCCTGTCTAATGAATCTGGTTAATGTCTTTGAATAAGTAGCACAGCTGCTGACAATGGCATGCTGTACACACAGCATACCTTGATCAGGTCAAGGCCTTTCACTCTGTACTTCATACTAGCACTGTTAGTAAGTTAAATGCATTAGAAAAAGGTGCCTTAGTGGTCAAATGTTTAGCAAACTGGCTAAGGAACCAAACCCATATGATTTGAGTAGTAGGTGCCTCATTAAAGAGTAGGAAGGAAACCATTGATGTTCTACAGGCTCCAAGATGGGACCGGTTTTGTTTGGCATTTACTTCTCTGACCTCAAGATCACAAACCAAGACCTCTATGTAACCCGGATTGCTGATAACAGCAAACTGTGACTCACTGCCAAGTCACCCTTTGATACCCAAGCCCTGCAACAACTTGTACTTATAAACACCTGGTGTGATAAAAATGGGCTTAAATTAAGTACTAAAATAGACTGACAGAGTCACATTTGGTAAACCATTCCTATCACCAGTATATGACATAGACAGTACACCACTGTGAAATGAAAATGTCATCAGAAACCGTGTAACCAGGATTGATAATTCCATCTCATCTGACCATCACATAATGACAGTAGTCAGAAAGTCCTTCTGCTTAATGCAGATGATCACTAAGGGGGTTTCTTTTAGATCCAGCTGGTCATCATCTCATTATATTGAACATTGATTAGGCCAATTATTAAATATGATGCCCTCTTTGGGATGTACCTCACTAGACCTATCAAAAAACTTCAAAGTTCTCTGAAGGTCCTCACTAAGAAACCCTGGAATACCAAAACATATTGGAAGCACTGTCTTTTTATTCAGTGTATTTTAGACTCCTGATAGATAGTCTATGTCTTGCCTTCTGAGCCATTAGGGATCTAGTGGTCCAGGATTGTTTCTATCTCCAAAAAATGAGCAGTCCCACAAGTACCTATATCATCATTCTCTTTCAGCTTTTCCCGTTAGGGGTCGCCACAGCGGATCATCTCTTTCCATTTCTTCCTATCCTCTGCATCTTGCTCTGTCACACCAACCGCCTGCATGTCCTCTCTCACCACGTCCATAAACCTTATCTTAGGCCTTCCTCTATTTCTCTTACCTGGCAGCTCCATCCTTAGCATCTTTTTCCCAATATACCCATCATCCCTCCTCAGCACATGTCCAAACCAACGCAATCTCGTCTCTCTTGCTTTGTCTCCAAACTGTCCAACATGAGCTGACCCTCTAATATACTGATTCCTAATCCTATCCATCCTAGTCACACCGATTGCAAATCTTAACATCTTTAAATCTGCCACATCCAGCTCTGACTCCTGCCTTTTTGTCAATGCCACTGTCTCCAACCCATATAACATAGCTGGTCTCACTACACTCTTGTAGACCTTCCCTTTCACTCTTACTGATACCGTCTGTCACAAATCACTCCTGACACTCTTCTCCACCCATTCCACCCTGCCTGTACTCTCTTCTTCACCTCTCTTCCACATTCACCATTACTCTGAACTGTTGATCCCAAGTACTTAAACTCGTCCACCTTTACCAACTCTACTCCCTGCATCCTCACCATTCCTCTACCCTCCCTCTCATTTACACACATATATTCTGTCTTAGCCCTGCTGACCCTCATTCCTCTGCTCTCTAGAGCATATCTCCACCTCTCCAGAGTCTCCTCAACCTGATTCCTACTCTCACTGCAGATCACAATGTCATCTGCAAACATCATAGTCCACGGGCCTCCTGTCTGATCTCATCTGTCAACCTGTCCATCACCACTGCAAATAAGAAAGGACTCAGAGCTGATCCTTGATGTAATCCCACCTCCACCTTAAACGGATCTGTCACTCCCACTGCAGTCCTCACCACTGTCACACTACCCTCGTACATATCCTGTACCACTCTTACGTACTTCTCTGCCACTCCCGACTTCCTCATACAATACCACAACTCTTCTCTAGGCACCCTGTCATATGCTTTCTCCAAGTCTACAAAGACACAATGCAACTCCTTCTGACCTTCTCTGTATTTCTCCAACAACACTCTCAGAGCAAACATTGCATCTGTAGTGCTCTTTCCTGGCATGAAACCATACTGCTGATCACTAATCATCACCTCCTTCTTAACCTTGCTTCCACTACTCTTTCCCATAACTTCAAGCTGTGACTAATCAGTTTTATCTCTCTGTAGTTACTGCAGCTCTGCACATCACCCTTATTCTTAAAGATAGGTACCAAAACACTTTTTCTCCACTCCTCAGGCATCCTCTGACTTTCCAAAATTTCATTAAACAATCTAGTTAGAAATTCCACTGCCATTTCTCCTAAGCACCTCCATGCTTCCATTGGTATGTCATCTGGGCCAACAGCCTTTCCATTCTTCATCCTCTTCATAGCTGCCCTTACTTCCTCCTTGCTAATCTGTTTCACTTCCTGATTCACTATCCCCACATCATCCAACCTTCTCTCTCATTCTCTTCATTCATCAGCCTCTCAAAATACTCTTTCCATCTACTCAACACACTCTCCTCTCTTGTGAGTACCTTTCCCTCACTATCCTTTATCACCCTTACATGCTGCACATCTTTCCCAGCTCTGTCCTTCTGTCTTGCTAATCGGTACAGGTCCTTTTCTCCCTCTTTAGTGTCCAATCTCTCGTACAACTCTCCATATGCCTTATCCTTAGCTTTCACCACCTCTCTCTTTGCCATGCACCTCATCTCCTTATACTCATGTCTACTTTCTTCATCTCTTTGACAATCCCACTTCTTCTTCGCCAGCCTCTTCCTCTGTATACTCTCCTGTACTTCCTCATTCCACCACCAGGTCTCCTTGTCCTCCTTCCTCTGTCCAGATGTCACACCAAGCACCTTTCTAGCAGTCACCCTTACTAGTTCTGCTGTAGTTACCCAGCTATTCGGTAACTCTCCACTGCCTCCCAGTGCCTGTCTTAACTCTTCCCTAAACTCCACTTCACAATCACCCTTTTTTAACTTCCACCATTTAATCCTTGGCACAGCTTTCACACTCCTCCTCCTCTTCTTGATCACCAATGTCATTCTACATACCACCATTCTATGCTGTTTAACTACACTTTCCCCTGCCACCACTTTACAGTCTCCAATCTCCTTCAGACTGGCCCTCCTACATAATATATAATCAACCTGTGAGCATCTTCCTCCACTCTTGTACATCACCCTATGCTCCAGCCTCTTCTTAAAATACGTATTCACCACAGCCATATCCATCCTTTTCGCAAAATCCACAATCATCTGACCTTCTGCATTCCTCTCCTTAACACCATACCTACCCATCACTTCCTCATCCCCTCTGTTCACTTCACCAACATGCCCATTAAAGTCCGCTCCAATCACTAGTCTCTCACCCTTGGGTACACTCACCACAACTTCATCCAACTCACTCCAAAATTTCTCTTTCTCATCCATCGCACACCCAACTTGTGGAGCATATGCACTAACAACATTCATCATTACACCATCAATTTCGAGCTTCATAAATATCACTCGGTCAGACACTCTCTTCATGTCTAAAACACTCTTGGCATATTGTTCCTTTAGTATAACCCCTACCCCATTTCTCCTGCCATCCACACCATGATAAAACAATTTGAACCCGTTTCCTAAACACCTGGCCTTACTTCCATTCCATCTGGTCTCTTGCACACACAATATATCAACCTTCCTTCTCTCCATCATATCAGCTAGCTCTCTTCCTATACCAGTCATACTGCCAACATTCAAAGTTCCTACCCTCACTTCTACACTCCTAACCTTCCTCCTATCTTCCTGCCTTTGGGCATGCCTTCGCCCTCCTCTTCTCCTTCGGCCAACAGTAGCCCAATTTCCGCCAGCACCCTGTTGGCTAACAGTACTGGTGGCGGTCGTTGTTAACCCGGGCCTCGACCGATCCGGTATGCAATTATGAAAAGTTCTCCACATCAGTAATTTTTGGCAGAAGTTTTACACCGGATGCCCTTCCTGACGCAACCCTCCCCATTTATCCAGGCTTGGGACCGGCACAAAGAAATGCACTGGCTTGTGCATCCCCAGTGGCTGGGTTCCCACAAGTACCTATATAACGGATCTAAATCTTCACCAGCAGATAAATAAAATAAGTTGGAGGAAAGTTCATAACACAGAGCTTCTAGAATAGATTCCCACTGCAAATTAAGCAATGTGATATTATCATTCTTCAAATGGGAAATGGACATTTTGATGAGTATTCACAAATTTACCCTGGCTTTACTGGTTTAGCCATCTTGACAGAAGAGATTCAGTCTTAGACTGGGTACTGACAAAGTGTAAATGGTCACAAAACTCAGTTGCCTTGTATAGCCTATGATCCTATAATCCTGATTCTAAATCATACAACTAACCTCATTCTAACATGATAAAAAGTGCAGTCACCATTCTGTGTGAGACCATATTAAAATGTGCAACACAGAGAATCTGACAGAAGTGGATATCAGAGTGTACTGTCATATAGGAAAACTGACAGCAGACAAGACAACTGGTAACAGACCTCAGGACTGCATCATCATTCGAGAAGCAGACATCGTCACACAGCAGTACTGCCTATCAGGTAACATTGCATAGGACATGATAGGAGATTAACAGTCTGGTGGTAAAATATGACGTAACATAGGGCTTGGCTGAGACAAGATACAGTCCTTCTCTGGCCTTCAGATGCTAAGACAAAGTGGCAAAGTGGACAGGCAACAGACATGACCAGTTTCGGTCCTTTTGGGGTGGGGGGCATGACATGACTGGGCACAGGAAACTGGCAGGGCAGGTTGTAGTCCTTGTAGAGTTGCCTCAGCCTGATAGGGTACAGGGAACACAGCCAGGCTAATTTACTATCCTGCTCTATAAGTGAAACCACACTGTACCTAATGAATGCAGACAGCGTGACATACTACAAGTGGTGGTGGATCTCAATACAATGCAATGACAGATTGTGCTACTTATACATGTGTGATGGACAGCAAGCCTGGCCATCCTATTCACAGCTACCACACTCTGGCACTGTGTCAGAACAGTTAAACTATAGTAATGCACAGGGATTTGGTGAAAAGTATGGAGGTAACTGCTTGCTGGTGTGGACATTCATGCTTACACTCACTGATCCATGGGTGTAACTACAGGTGTGCATGTCTTATCATGGGCTGAAGGCATGGCAATGGCAGGAGAAGTTCACCATACACATGATGAAACTGCTACTACAAGCTCTGTGCACACTTAACATGTGTATCTTTAAAACTATTAAAGCTAAATGGGTCTTCTGGGTCCAGATGTGGAAGGGACTGGAGCAGGTCATCAATTCAATGAGTGGCCATAAAAGGACAATGTGACAACTGCATCATAGGATCATCAAAATATTACTGTATGCCAGGAACAAAGGACAGGGATTCATCAAATTTAGGCTGATAACTGGGGGTGAACCACAAATGCAGGGGTGACAGTCAAAGTCAGAGGAATTCCTGGTACTACTTACAGGTAAAACTCAATGAGCCTTTAAACCTGACAGAGGCTTGGATTTGGGAGATGGGCTAGGGTTGATTGCCTGATTACTTACAGAGGATTCACCGGTGAATAGCTGGACGTTCCATTCTACAGGGCATCGAATTGCATTTGTGAATGGTTTAGTAAGATATACATATTTGTAGCAGTGTCAACATGCACCGCAAAGTATGTATCTGTCTACTGGATATACCAATTTTTTGGCATGTAGCAGTATAAGTACATATGATGGTGGTGGGAACCATTAATATGTTCCAGTGTTGCCACAGGTATGCTACTTGTATGCATTCACAAGTTGTACCAGGAGGTGAAAAAGCACATATAAGAACATTCCTGATGTCATAAGGTCACTGGTGGTTGATGATGACAATGGCACCATCCACATGGCGCAACCTTATGACACAGTTGTACCATCAGCAACACTAAGAATGGAGAGCACACTAACCTCAACCACAGCTGAGGTGATTTCTATGGGTCAGAACAAACTTCTGGCATCACCTGCATTCAGCAAACTTTATCACATATCAGCCCCATTATCAGCCCCATTTCTGCTAAACAGGTGCTAGCTTGGAGGGCCCATATGCCTCTTAGATGCATGAAACAAATACAATGAAGAGGCATGTAGTTGGTGCTGACTGCAGAATATTCTCAGGACTTATTGATAGTTTGGCATTAATCAGAAAATGCACCAGTCCATTATTCAGGCACAGCATCCATCATTTATATTGTGTCAGAGATGTTGAATATGCTATGTAGTCCGTTTAACTACCTGCACCTACTGCAGGGACTTCAGGACTTTTTGCATAGCATTCAGAGTGATGTGGAATACAGGGACAAAAAAAAGACTTACCTTTCAAAGACTCTGGTAGCTAAGCTGACAATCATAGGAGCATGTATACAGATGTAGGTAATTAGCTGTCATCACCATATTTTAAGAGGATGGCTGCATACTGCATGACTGCCTCCCAGACTTGCACATATGATACACACCACTCTGGGGATGGATTCACTTTACATACTGGCTTCCTATGCCACTTGGTTTGAACACTCCCATTCATGTAGTAAATAGACTTCCATCACCATTGCAAGCACATACGACCGGGGTCACACAGTTTAACACCAACAGAGTCTGTTTTATGCCTAACATGAGAGACACCTACCTGTGTCCATTTTCATGTCAAGGAAACCAATAATCTGCTAGGGATCCCATTCTCTCTCCAGATGTGCCATTCTGGACATTGTAGGGCACGCATTATACCTAGTCAGTGTTCTGTACATGAAAGCTCCACCCATCATGGCAGGGTATGACCCATGACTTTTTCCTCCATCCTAACAAGTACCAGATTACTACATTTACCACCCATTACCCTTGTAACTGTGCAAACATTGCTGTGCCCTATTACTGTGTTTCACCCCAGATATGCAAATGTTAATGACCGCATCCTGCACATCCCTTTGTCTTATGTGGGAATAACAATGTCTAATGAACAGCATGGCCAGTCAGAGTACCATAATGAAGGGCCTGGGTGTGTTATTACCTATGTCAGTTTTATTTTGTGTTAGTCTTGTTATGACCTGTATTTGGAAATCAGATGTCACCTCCTTACCATTGTTACAGCCTGCTGCATTTCTCTCTAAGTAGCATACGGTCCCACAACTCTCACTTTCTTAAATGACTTCTCATTCAGCTCCTCCTTTGCCAAAAGTATGTTAGGTACTGCTATTGTATCCCCATGTTGTAACAGTTTTCATAACACAATGTTACAAAGCATGGTGTAGACCACAGATATATTGCTATAGATCTCTGCAGCATACTGAAGAGCACCATCTGATGTATCTAAATATTGGAGGCAAGCTTTAAGCATATTCAATAATATTACATGTCTATGATGGTGCAGTATTGTATGCCAGATCCCCCAAGATCAGGGAACTACGGATGCATGCAATCAGCCAATGTTCCAAGTCATATCCTGCATCATCCTCAACATACAATAGCAGGTATTATTATAAGTGGACTTCTATCCACATCCATGGGGCTTGACTATCATGGATACTGTGGGTGGCAATATGTGGCCCTACCAATTTTACAGCATTGTGAAAAACCATATTTTAAAGGTCACAAGTCTACCAAATGTGGGAATCATTGGAACTGCCTGGATGTGCAGAGCACCATTTTCTATAATATCCTATGCACTGCACACCATTTGACAGTTGGTGGAGCAGAAGCCTTTCCTGTTGATATATATTTTCCAGTGGGTTGCAGGTAGGCCCATGATAACACTGGAGCTGCAGTCAGAGGGCCAAAAGATCTCAAAGAGATTCACTGCGTTATAGAATGCTCATATAGTTGTCATTCTTTACTCTGATACATTTCTTCACATAATGCTAGTGTCTTGTCAAGGAATTGGTGTAGGATTTATGAATCCAATACCTGTCAGTCTGGTAACATATCCTGTGTTAGACACTGAAAGATCAACATAGCATGCATGGTTAATAAACAAAGCTTTGTATCTACTATGATAGGCAGTCAACCTATCATACACAATTCCTTTTGAGGATGGCACAGGTCTGCTTGCTCCAGTATGATTTCTTAATATTTGGGCCAGTAATGGAGGTGAATGTGGTAATGTGCAACATCATGGATGCTGACTTGAAAAGTCTTACAACAAAAGACCATCTATAGCAGATGCTACTCCTAACACCTTAGTGTGCGAAATATACCTGTAGACTGAAACACAAGTGTATGTCAGTAAGCTGACTGCCATTCTGTTATCTTTGTATACTTCTGAATCATACTGACATGGTTATAATTTTTTTTATTTTGACATTTTCATACAAAATAGTTTTCGGCAGCATATTGACACTGATTTGTATGTCATTATGCAGTCATTTTCATGCAATGAATACTACCCTATTTTCCTGCTAGTGCAGTCATGCTACTTGCATCTCTGAATTCCTTCATTCCTATACAATTCTGCTCACTGCAATAGTTCCCATAATGCACGTAGCTGTTTGTTTCTGAAAACCTCTTTATGTCTTCTCAATTATTATGCACAGCATAGTTGTGAACGACTGCTCTCTAATTTATCAGCAAATTACTGTATTCTGACATGTGCACAGCTCAACAGACAATCTTTTCCTAGAGTTTTCCATAGCAGTTATTATATTTTGACTAGAGGATTTTCTTCATAAAAATTTTAATACAGAGAGCTTCCCATCTTTAATAACATATTTCCTCACACTTTCTTGTCCTGGGGGAATAGGCATTAGTAATTGCCAGAATATGATTTGTGATGCATTGTAAACCAGCTGGCAGTATTCCATTTCAGCTTGTTGTGGCTGGTGACTAAAGTTTCTGTTATGGAAATACAATGAAACTGTGTGTTTCAGACCATGTCGTACACATAATTTTTCCTCATTAGGCACAGGTGCTATGCTTCTGTGCTTTATAAAACGGTATGGAGTACTTCTTCTAAGAAGCATTGTGACCCTTGCCAGTAGAGTTTAAAAAATGTGCAGCTCTCACAGTTCTCCCTGCAGCTTCCTTCCTCTGTTTCCATGGCAACGCATAAGCAAATCAATCTCTGGTTTCAGGGAAGGGATTATTTTATTTGAAATATTCGGACATTTGGAAAGGACAATGATGAATTCCATCCCTATGAGTGGAAAATGAATGTTATGGCTGGGAATGGGCTCTGCAGTATTACATTAGGAACAGGCATGGCAGATATCTCCAGCCTGGGTGGGAAAAAGGGTGGCTGGTCATTCCATTTTTAGCCAAATGCTGTGCAGAAGTATTTTTTTTTTATTTTGTCTGAGAGGCAAAAACAGCAGACCTAAAAGGAGTTGGAATAATTGAAAAGAGCCATTGACTCAGCCATTCACTCAGAGTTCCACTCCTTCTAAAAGTTATTCTCCTGTAGATTTGCATAGTTTTATAGTTTCACATGCGTATGCAAACATGGACAGAGAATGCCTTCACACATGCACACACACACACACACACACACACACACACACACACACACACACACACACACACACACACACACAAGTGCAAATATAAGCATGCATAGTAATGGATTTCTCGTTACAGTCACTTTTTCTGTTGATTTCAGTACATGTCAAACAGTATCTGTCTAGCTTTTCTGTTTTATACTGAGAAATTAAAATATTTGAAACACATGCACTTTAGCAACTTTTTAAGACATTTGCTTTAATTTATATTTGGTTTATATGTAGCTTTCAATACAAAACACTGCACATAATTATGCCACGATATGAATGTTCCTACATTTTTTAGTTACGCTTAAGTGCACAGCTTTTCCTTATCAAATATATATATATATATATATATATATATATATATATATGTATATATATATATATATATATATATATATATATATATATATATATATGCAAATAACTGTCAAACATGTACAGCTTTGGAATAATGAAATGCAACCATATGCCCATAAATTTTAGTTTCTGCATTCATTAAACCAACAAGGTTAATAATCCATGAGCTGAAGACAATTTTGTGGCAGTTCTTGGCACTGGTATCATGTGTTGCAATAAAAATGACAGGCACGCCTATGTGTAGTAACAAGCACAAAGGTAAAATATGCCAAGTCATTGCATCGCAGTGGGAATTATATGCTATTGGAAAAGAAAAATGAGCAATATACATAAAGTTAAATGTAATTGTGAAGCATATTTTCTGGAGAATTCTGGCAGATTTTGTTGCCTGGTTGCATCTCTTTACTTCCATTCTCTGACAGAGCCACTGCATGGATTTCTTAGCTGACTCCTTACATTTTAGGCATGCACTTTTAAGCTGACCCCTTCATCCTCTGGATCCTTAGGTGGCTTGTGTTTGTGGCAGGCAAAGGAGTATTCTTTAACCTGGAGTATTTTAAAGTAATATACTGTTCAGGTCCAGTGTATTTAGTTGGGTGTGCACATAGAAGCTGCTGTTCTCCAATGTGTATTTCAGAAAGCATTTTGCTTAGATAGTCTGCTCTTTCAGACACAGCTGCAGAAAAAAAGCCAGGAATATATGCACTTCCAAAAGATAATTTGATCAGTGGAATGAAGCTTACATTTCAACAGTAGGTAAGGCTGGCTTTACCCACATCTTTCATTCTAGTTTCCTACCAATTACACAAGTTTTATTACTGAAATTTAAAGTCACAGTGAAAAATGTTCATTCAGGAACAAGCATAATATTGCCAATTAAGACCTAGTTAAAGGTTAGTCTTGTATACATACTCAAAAAAATGAACTACTGACTACCATCTAAACTTTTAGAATTGTTTTTCTTTGTAGTATGGAGAGTGGAGAGATGACTGGTGATACTCTGTCAAGTAAATACACATGACTGTGTACATGCATGTGTGTGTGTGTGTGTGTGTGTGTGTGTGTGTGTGTGTGTGTGTGTGTGTGTGTGTGTGTGTGTGTGCGTGTATGCGTGTGTGTGCATGTACACGTGTAAAGGCTTCTTTGTCCATGTGTGTATACGCATGTAAAAGTATGCACATATACAGCAGAATAACTTGTGACAGCAAGATTTTCCATCTGAGACACATACTTATATCACAAAACTGATTAGATTACCTCCTTTTGCATCTTCTTTGCCACTTTATTTGCTATTGTTTAACACCAAGAATCACATTTTCACAAGAGACCCAGGGAGAAAACCCAACTTACAAAGTTTAATATGCTGAATGTGTATTGCTTCATAATAATACAAGCTGTAATAAAATTGTATGTACATTGTCACATGTTTTATATAAATAATTTTACTGGAATTATAATTCATTGCATTGCTTGCACAAATAATAACTGAACCTGTAGGATGGATCATTCATTATACCTATATAGGATACCAAAGCAGTTAACATTATTGCACATACATGAGGAAGTGCACTGATTATGGTTCATAAGGCAGTTATACACATACATGAGGAACTGTTATTACATATTTATTACAGCTAAAGAGACAGTTATGGTTAACAGTTAACGGTAGTTATAACAGAAAGCCTATAAAGTGGGGTAGGCGGTATTGAGTATCTAAGGCTTTCGTATGTATTGGTGTAACAGTTAAATACTGCTTGCAAATTTTTGACAATAGGCATATTCTCCAAGAAAAATGGTGGGACATTGTTTTACTTCGGGAGATGCATAATCCCATGAAAGACACAGTGGAACACATCCTAGAAGACTGCTGTCAAATAACATAATATTGGACCAAGATGAAAAGGCTCTTACAAGCCAAGACGTTTCATAATACCATCACTGAAAAATCCCTTGTGTGTGTGTTTTTTAACTCCTGGGTTTCACAATGTATTTCTCAATCCCAGTATTAACTGTTATGGACAATAATGACTGTGGCCAAATAAGGTAAACAAGAAAGGAAAAATACTTGCCCTCAGTAAGAAGTGGAAACCATTTTTGCCACACACTACTTACCAAAGGGACAGTTTAACAAGAGTACTTATGAGTAAAATCACTGTTGATCTGTGACATGCTAATTTCAACTGTTATTTAGGTGAAACAAACAAAAAAATTAATGGCTACATTTGAAAAAAATGTGCTTAACTAGATACCTTTATAATGCTGCTTTCAGGCAAATATATTTCACCATTGTTTAACAACAGAAGTATGGAAATTCAGATTATTGTATATACTTTCTTTCAAAAGCATTCCAGAAATTCAGGTTTTTTCTATGGTATGCCATTTCTAATAAAACATTCACAGATATGCAGAAAGGTGCACACACACACACACACACACACACACACACACACACACACACACACACACACACACACACACACTTTATGAAATGTGACTATATTTAGTGTAAACTCCCTAGAACATATATATTTTTCCACACTTTGCCATCCTACCTGCCCTTTCCTCAGACACTATGTGGATTCCTTTGCTTTACCCAGATCAGTGCTGCTTTTTGCAATGCGTAGGGATATTTTCTTAAGGCAGAACTCCCCACACATTCTCTATTGGCATTTGTGCTGCAGGACATGTAGTGGGTCAAGCCATAACTCTCTGCACATGCCCCATAGGCATCCATGATGGGGAGGCATGCAATAGCGCAATCCCTAACTTTAAACACATTCTCCATAGGCATCTGTGCATGCTGAGGCATGCAATAGGGCGAGCCCTAACTTTAAACACATTCTCCATAGGCATCTGTGCTGCAGAGCCATGTAAGAGGGTAAGTTCTAATACTATGCCCATTCCCTGTAGGCTTTTGTGTTTGAAGGCTTGTAATGAGGTAAGCTCCGATTATGTGCTCATACCCTATAAGCATTTATACTTGAGAGCATTCAAAGTGTCAAGCCCTAACATTCTCACTAGGCCTTGTAGACATCAGTGCCTGAAGCCATGCAGTGGGTTGAGACCTAACATCTTGGAACATGCCCTGTAGGCATTTGTAATGGGGTGAATGCAGTGGATAGTGGCATAACCATAATCATGCATATGCCCAACCTTCACAGACAGGTATTTGTGTACATGTATACAGTCCATAGCCCTGCAGGACTCCCCTATTTAAACAGAACAGTCATTCATTTACATTTATCCAGTCTTGCAAAGGCTTAAATACCCCTTGTAGAAAAGATTAAAAAAAAAAAAACTGAACCAACAAAAAATGTAAACAAGACAAACAAGATGAAAGCCAAGCCAGGTGCTGGAGGGAGATAGATTTATCACAGAGACTCTCTATGCTGGAATAAAAAAATCGCCATGTGGTGTGAGCAGCAACCTGCTGCTGACTGACTTGTTCAGAAATCCTAGAGGGGTGGATGGGAGATGTGGATGGGAATGATCAATCTCTGGGTCACTGCTGGACAGAGGCACAACAAACTAAATGGTACAGTTTTTTTTCATATAAGGGGTGGCGTAAGCCACAATAATTTGGGCTAGGCTTATAAATGCCTTAGGGCAGATAGCCTAGTATAAACCTATGAACCTATAACACTGCATATGCTTGCACCTTCAGAGAACAGGCTGTGATGACAATGTGAAGAAAAGATTTGCCACTGTGCCACACATATGACAGGATGCGATCCACAGTGTCAACAGGATAACTTACACACATATACCAATGGGGTTTGAATCCCACCATTGCCAACAAAGGGTGAAGTAATAACAAGAAAATACATATGAGTCTATTTCAATAATTAATAAATGCAAGCTGGACCCAAGAGTCTTAAGGGAATATACACTGCTGTCCTACGTAAGGGTTTCCAACATCTACACATAGAGTGGACTGCACACAGGTCACTTTCAGAACTGATTATTTGGACAAGCACACACACACACACACACACACACACACACACACACACACACACACACACCCCTGTCTCAGTCCATGTTGTATCGCTTCATGAGCCAGTGTATTGCCCCTTTATGCACAGCAGCTGCCATTCACACAATTTATTATAATCACGGGCACACACACACACACACACACACACACACACACACACACACACACACACACACACACACACACACCTCTCAACAGAGCAGGTATTGATGCAGATTTATCCAATCTGCAATCATCCAGACCCACTCCCCACCACCACTAATTTTCACAGAAGTGGCATCCATGCACATTTGTCTAGGATGCCATCTTGCAGATTCCCCACCTGCACAAAACAGGAATTTTTGAACATTTATCCAGTCTATAACCATGCAGATACCACCAGCCTCCCCAAACTGTCACTCTTGCACTTTTACACAGTCTGCAACATTGCTGAAGCCCTCACCTTCAGAGAATAGGGAGTCAGGCACTTTTATCTCATCTCCATTGAAAAATCAGTGTAAACCGTGTGTGCAGAAGTGATGAGTGGGCTGAGCCCCATCATTGTTTTCCCCATGCCAGCTCTAGGAGCTTTTATGCCTTGATTTTTACAGGTCTAGCAAACTCACTAGAATATTGACAGTGCTTGTGCTATTTTCATGTAAAGAAACAATTTGTTGTGCACTGTCTAAACTGCCAGCAGTAGACTCTCATGGTAATAACAGTCAAATTGTAGAATTTTATAGTTGTAGATTGTGTTGCTCAATGCTCATTGATAAATTAAGGGGCTTGTTGTCCTGTTTCACTGAAGGCCTGTGGAAAAATCTAATAAAAGAAAGTGGACAGAATCCAGATGAACCGACTTTATGAAAAATAAACAAATAAAACTAATGCAAAATATGTGATTATTTGAAGACTCATATTCCAACAGAATAATATACTGCTTTTTCATATGGTTTTACTGAGCAAGGTGAGGAAGAATTAATATATTCTACATTAATGAATCAATGAATTATTAAACCTCATCCAAGAGATTAAGTCATTCATAATAAAAAAGCTAACAAAGCTCTTGATTATTTGCATAATGGACCTCTTTCTGGGTTAAGCAAGTTGTTATAAAAAATTTGCAGTTTCTAAAACCCACTGTACATTATTTTGCAACCAGCAGCTATAATAACTGAAAAAAAGGAATGATTCTTTTGACACACTTAATTCAACAAAGTTGTATATAACACAGCAACTCTAATGAGCTTCATTAGCAGGCAAAATAGAAAAAAATATATCAGTAAATGCTGCATCTTCAGTCATTGCATATTTCATAATCCACTTACCAACCTTACTACTGGATTTATAAAATCACATGCTCCAGTACAGTTTTTCAGGACCTGGAAATTAAAAATAAAAACAAGTGCTACAAGAATTCTCATTTGAAAACATGTAATGAGGGTTAAATTGCATGATTTAAGCACCATGCTCAACAAGCAGAAAGCATGGCCAATTTTGCAGACTAGTCTTTATTGTCTACTAAATTATCCTAAATCTCCATATTCACAAGACAGAACAAAATCGTATGCAAATAATCAGCGTATGCAGTCTTACACCTTCAACATGTATTGCAATGTTGCCATCTTCTTTGATATAGTATTATTAGACTACTCTATTACTGTAGGCAAATTAATACAATAAAAATACAAAACATCTTATAGTTCTGTTAATAGTCACTAATTACAGTATCTTACTATGAACCAGTAACACTGTCTGAGTTAGGATTAATTGAAATGATCTATAGTCAATTAACTATACATCAAACAGCATTATCATTGTAACAATAAGATATAATGATATTATTAAAACATTTATTCATACATCTAACAGACCCTAAATTTAATAAACTCCATGTAGGAATATTGCAAGCCCTACATGGAGTATACCATGGTCGTATCTACAGCTCCCCCTGAGCAGCGCGCCTTGCATATTAATGAAGGCGCTCTACTGAGGGAGAGCCATGTATGTGGTTACTGAACTAGTTTAGTGGGTGTGTTACAGTGCTCAGAGATATGTAACACACCACTGTACTGTCAAAGTGCCAGACGGTACTGCAATAGAAAATTAATTGTTTTACTTGGCCATTTTTCTTTTGTTTGTAGGGGGTGTGTTACAATGTCTGTAACACCCCC
This sequence comes from Protopterus annectens, assembly GCF_019279795.1. NCBI lineage: Eukaryota > Metazoa > Chordata > Ceratodontiformes > Protopteridae > Protopterus > Protopterus annectens. Next base: position 1,759,250,097 of record NC_056737.1, on the reverse strand, counting down.
CCTCGTACTGTAAAAGTACCGGACGACACTGAAATATAAATGTTAAAATGTAATTTTCCCATTTTTTTTTTCTTTTCCTTGTGTTTACATGGCATAGTGTACCACTTAGCAATGAAGATGTGCCAGACATCTAAAAATAGAAAGTGGATGCTTTTAATTTTAATGTAAAAGGTCAAGTTTAAGCATAGCTGAACAGGTTCGGTGGTGCTGTGCTGTACTCAGCAGTGCTTAAACGTAACTGAGAACTATATAGAACTGTATAGCTCTACTCACAATATCCTCAGTGGCTGAATGGTTAGAGTGACAGTCTCATGTGCAGTAGGTGCATGGTTTGAATACAGGCCATTCAGCTTTTACATGCAATAGGGAAATGTTTTAATTTTTTTTTTATGTATAATTTGACAGTTGTTAACCGGGTTAGTCCAGCTGGACCAGAAGCCCATTTTCACTATAGACCCAAGGATAAAAGCCCCAGTTACACACAAGTGTATAATACATTAAAGTTAAACTACCAAATAGCATAGCAAAATGCATATGTTTAGCAGATATAAAGTAAAATAGGTACACATAATAATAAAGTATCACTAATGAACAATTGCTTTCAATATTTTTTTTATTTTTTAAAATTGCCAAGGCAAGCAATGCTTAAACAGGAACTGTTTTAGCAGTACTTTGCAACACATAGCTCCGCTTAGCTGGTTTGGGCACCGCTAAGCATTGCTAAGCATTGCCAGTTTAAGCACTGTTCAACTAAGCTTAAGATGTTTGCATGGTGCTATGCTTTGCTTAACATTTTTAAAAATGGTCCGATGGCAGCAAAAGGTGGGAAAACAGCCTTATTTAAGTTGAACAGGCAAGAATACAGCCAGAACCTGTTGGAGTTTAATCACTGCAGGAACTATGGCTGGAGTTGGAGAGGAGCCACACTTCTGGATGCAGCGCTGGGGTATGTTAGAGTGATTGGGGTCCTTGTTAAATACCATGGTGACCGGTTGCTGCAGTGCTAGTACCAGGGGTCTGAATACAAGTCAGTGGCCTGAGACCATCTGGCACATGACCTCACCACTGCAACTGGAATTCCGTGCACTGGTGAGCAGGTGTGTCACCATTATGATGACCTGAAGCGAATGAAGGGGGAGCTCTTGGCCCAATGGATCCAAGATGCTCGGGACTGCAATTCCCCAGATATTTGTAAGCATAGGAACCATTGGTTTACCAAATCCTAGTATGAATATCTGATAGACAGGAACACATAATGGTGTGATTTCTCCCCACAGCTGCAGAGCAGGGGGCTTGCAACCTGGAGGCCCATGCAGGGTGCCTGGCCAGGATGCGCTGAAAGTGTGGTGACTACAAATATATCTTGCAATGTACAGTAATATAATTAAGAAAAAGTAGAGTAGTAACTGCCAGTAAGTACAGTCTGTTGTGAGTACACTGCAATGAATGTGTACATAGACCTGGACTGATATAAGTGAGTATTGTCAGGTACAGTTCAACATAGATGAAAGCATGAAACATGCTACTCACGTAAATAAAGTTAAGACTGCACTAATAATGTGTGGGAATAACATGTGTATACTGTATTAATAATAATACAAGTTCTGGTAATAAAGTACACCATCATTGAAAGTGTGAAGAGAATAAATTAACTGTATTCCTAATCTACATGAAATACAGTACAACTGCAGTCAGAATTGTGAAGGAATAAAGGTAGTACTGCATAGATGGTGTGATAACGGATGTGTTTCAATGCCTGCATTATTTAAAGAGTAGAACAATAAAGATTGTCAACTGTATACCAATCACTGTGTCATGCCACCCTCAATAAATCTGTCTTCTGCCAGTTGTTGTGTGTATTTTGGGCTGTTGTTCAAGAAATCGAATATTACAGGTTTTGTGAAGTAAACGTGTATAACACCATGAAGTGAGTGAGGGCTGGCCAATAAATAACTGTCACGCTAAAGTGTCAATGTGGAGCTGTACTACAAGATATAATGCAATATGATATTCGGTCTGCACTAAGATCTGAACCTAGAGTAGTACTGTCTAAGATATTATAGTGTGTTTGTAGCAGGATTTTCTTGTGTTAACCTTTGCATTTCAGCTATATGCATCCATAAATGCAGGTATGCTGTTCCAGGCAAGTATGAAAGTGTAATAGATGTAGACTGCAAATATACCATATGCAAATGTATATGGGTCAGGTAAGTAACCCAGCACCCCGATAGGTCAGTACAGATAACACATATTCCCATCCATGAGGGGTTAATTGTGTACACCTGAATTCCACAACTACTGCATCTGTTGTGGATGAATCTCATGTGTTTATGTTCAGCTGTCACTGCAGTCTTGTGTGACACTCTACACCTATATTACCAGGTCACACTTTCTCACCAGGTGAGCTTTAAGTACATATCACTCAATCAGCATACAGCAGTGTCCAAGTAGCTGAGTGTGATAAGCAATATATATATATGTTGTTCTTTTGCCACACACAGACTGGAGTTTGAATCCAGGGCCAGGAACGAAGATATATTTATAGTAACGAGCAAGCAGTACTATTTAGAGAAATAGCTATGTGTTGTTAACAGATTTTCTCCCCACAGGACTTAAAGGTAAATAAATGTCTGTAGTAGCTGTATGAAGAGTATACTAATGTCTGTGTCCAGATGTAGTAGTGTGTAAACAGCATTTCTCAGCAAGGTGATAACACTACATTAAATAAAACAACATGAAATACAGTACTATTCCAGGATAATAAGACAAATTAAATGGTTTATTTTTGGTACGGCTGTATGCTTTCTGCATCTGTGAATGTCTGCTGATAGTCTAAACCCCATGCCTGTCAATAATGACAGGATAAGTGTAAACTCTCTGTACTGTGCATAATACATGTCTCTCAAGTGTCACTCTCTCACAGATAGTGATCACTGCTGCCAAAAACCTTGGACACAGATATAAACCCAGTTGAAGTATGCCAGTAGCACACTCACACAACATCAGTGCAGCGTACACCTTGGTAGTCATATATGTTCCCCTGACATGTAATAATCCCCTAAAGTTGTGTCCCTGTAGGTGTTACAGCTTGGCCAATACCATCATATCTGTATAGCTTGAGAGGTATGTATGTGCTACAGATGCTATAGGGCACTTGTAGACATAAAGTAAGGGGAGGCCTATAGAGTATTGAGCAGTACTGTTTTGAAAATATAGCCTATACAGTTGGTAATGGAATGTCTTTCTCTCCTCCCACCTCTTTTCTGCATCACAAATTATTATTCTTATACTATGGGTATGGTTCCATTTTCACATATGTTGTTCTCAAAAACCTAATGTTGGACCTTGTGTTGGATTATTGGTTATATATTATAATGGTTGCATACTAACATACCTTGTTGAAATATCAATGTTGTTGGTCTTTTGCTGTAACATTTACTGGCTTGCTGTTACAGTAATGAGTGTTATTCCATTTATCCCTGTGTTCTGTATGCTATGCAATTCTATTGTTCTGTGTTAATTGGAACACTCATGCATGCTGTTATAACTAACATTGATATGTTCTGTTCATGATGAACCAATACACTTTGACAAACCTCAACACCATAGTATACTTGGGTAGGCTGGTTCCGGCGTATCTGCTTATCCCACCTTATCCGGGCATAGCACTGGGTCCCATCATATCTGGGACCCAACCTGGAGCTGCCTCCTCTGCTGGTCCTTCATCACCCTAGGGTGTAACCACCTCAGGGGATGGGGCCCATCCCCCCGGGTGTGGGTGCGGAGAGGATGCCGTCACCCGAGCTCAGTTCCCAGGCATGGTGCACAAGGTTATTCAGCACAATTTGGATGACCAACTGCTCCAGATTGAGGGTAGACTGGTGCACCTGGAGGGGCAGGCTGGCCCTGGTGCCCAGCCCCCAGCACAGTCACCTTTGGGGCCGTGAAGGGGCAGTGGTGACTGCCCATGGGTGGGGAGCTCAGTCCCACTGTTGCCATCTGGGGGGTCTTGGTCCTCCAATTCCCAAACACCCTCCCTGTCCAATGTGTTTAGCCACATCATGTGTCATACACCGCCCCTGTCTGCTGCCATGTCTGTCTTGTCTGTCTGCAAATGCAACCTCTCCTACCCAACTTACCTCCCCAAATATACCTACAACCCTTCCCCAATATTCCACACCTTTTGGCCTCGAAACATGGATCAAAGCTCCAAAGGCAGTGGTGTCTCCATATTCATAAAGGATATGCACATCTCCAGACTAGTAGCCCAGTATAATGCATCTGAGATACTTTAGGTACAACTAAAATTTGGTAAGACGGTGATCCAGGTCATAGCCTGCTATAGGTCCTCAGCTATGTCCCTTGACTCTCACTCCGCATTCCTAAGAGCCCTGAAATCTATCAATGTCCAACCCAACTCTCTCATACTAGGAGACTTTAACTATCCCTCCGTCATCTGGGAAAACTACTCAAGGACCAATACACTGGCTCAAAGCTTCCTGGGATTATTCAATTCCAATGTCCTGGACCAGCTCATTCTGACTCCCACTAAAGGAACCAACATCCTCGACCTGGTTATTACTAACATGGCAATGGTTGCTCTACACCAATAGTCAATCCCTCCCTGGTCAGATCTGACCATAAACTAATCACCATGGAAATCCACATCTAGCTCACACCCCCCGCAAAGGTAACCACCTTGAAAAACTTCTCCAAAGCTGATTTTGGACTCCTAACAACAGAGGTGGCTAACTTCACGGCACCCATGCCAATAGAAAATAGCTGCATAACTGCCAAATCATACACCAATGCACTGTACAAACATATACATAAATGCATGGAACTAGCCATACCCAACAGAACCAAGATGCTCTCTTCCAAAAAAGGAACCCAATCTGGTGGTCCCCAGCCATTAATAAACTCTACAACAGAAGGAAGAAACTGTTGCAGAAAAAGGTGAAGTCCCAAGACTGGAAAAACACCCTTATTAACCTCAACAAACAGTTGAGATCCCTCATCAAATCCTCTAAAGCCAGCTATATAGGCAGAATCTCAGCAGGCACTAAAAACAATCATAAAGCCTTCTATAGTTATATCAAGAACCTCCACGGCAATACCCAGATTTGCTCTGAGTTACTGCACAATGGTACCTTTTATACTGACCCAACAGATATTGCCAACATACTGGCCGACAACTTTATCCCCTTCCCCCCCAAAGGACCAATCACAATACTGGAAGAATGCCAGGCACCCAGCATTACTGCAGCACAGGTTACAGCTGCATTGTCCAAGGTCAAGAAAACAGCTTCCATGGGACCTGATAATATCCCTGGTTGTGTTCTACATGAACTACAAAGTGAACTTGCACTACATCTGTGTACCCTGCTCAGTTGCAGCCTCACCTCACGCTTTGTCCCTACCGAATGGTGCACTGCTACAGTCATCCCTCTCCCTAAATGCAGAGAGACTGCAGACCCTGGGAATTAGCCTGACAAGTCTGATATGTAAAGCTGTGGAGTGCATCATCATGGACCTGATTAACAAAGATATAGGAAATCTCAAAACTCTGGACCCCCCAGTTTGGCTTTGTGAAAGGGAGAGCATGTCTGCTTAACCTAGTTGAATTCTTTGAGTCAGTCACAAGGGCTGTGGATGAAGGTAAGGCAGTGCATACAGCCTACCTCGATCTGGCCAAGGCCTTTGATACCATTCCTCACTCGGGAATTATTAATAAACTCACCAAACTAGGCATTGACCCCTATATCACTAGGTGGGTTGCAAACTGGCTCACAGATAGAACACACAGTGTGGAAGTAGCAAACTCCAAGTCAGACTGCCAACCAGTCATGAGTGGAGTCCCACAGGGATCGGACTTTGGTTCTCTCCTGTTCAGCATTTACTTCTCAGAAGTCCAGGCCAAAACAAAGGGACTCTGGCTGACCATGTTCACAGATGACTGCAAGCTGGGAGCCATTATTAACTCCCCAAGTGATGCAGACATCCTACAGAAAGGGCTTACTGACACCAATGACTGGTGTCAAAACCATGGCCTTAAGCTTAATGCCAAAAAATGCATTGTCATCCCCTTTGGTGAAAACTCAGTTCCCACTAATTCCCAAATCAGTGGGTGCACACTGAACACTGAAGGTGTTATAAGAGATCTGGGGACGCAGATTGACAACAACCTCTCCTTCGTCCACCACATTGCCACTGTGGTCAGAAAATCCTTCTATGTGGCACATCTCATTACCAAGGATTTTGCATCCAGGAAGAAAGAGGTAATTGTCTCTCTCTACTCTTCTCTCATTAGACCAATCATTGAGTATAATGCTCCATTTGGCATGTACTTCACTAGACACCTGCAACAACTGGAGAGGCCACAGAAGTACCTCACAAAGAGGATCCTAGGCATTAAACACATGTCCTACATGGACAGACTCAAAAGACTCCAGCTATTCTCTGTCTCATATTAACTACTTAGAGGTGATCTCTGATTGACTTACAAAGCCATGTCAGACCCATCTCTGACAGAAATGCTACATCGAAAGAAATCCCAATCCCTCCAGACCACATGTTCCAGAGACCTCAACCTCATTACCACAATCAACAAAACATGCTGGAGGGACAGGTTCCTCACCCAGAGACTACCCATGCTCTGGAATAGACTTCCCATACATGTCAAGCAGAGCACCTAGCTGTCCCTCCTCAAGAGAAGTCTTGATGAGTGGATGGGAAATAGAATGTTCACCCAGGGGATAATTCCAGTAGCTCTACTTGATAGAGATACTGAGAACTAACGTTGGGCAGCACGATGCCAAAGCACTTCTATGGACTAGGCTTGTAAAGGCTCCAGCACTATTAGGCTTATACCCACCTATGAACTTATGAACCTGTGAACCTTAACAACAAAAAAAAGGCATCTGTGCCACAAAAAAATATATATCGCCCCACACATAGCTCTCCATTTTGCCCCCATGTACACTGCCATCAGTCAATCATCACAGCAATTAATCAGCAAAGTTATGTCACCCATACCCCTCCCTGTGGGATGTGAGACTCCAAATTCCAAATTGTCCATAACATACACAGCTGTTGCTGTGCAAAAAATGGAGAGCTATGGTCCTTTCCTGCACCCGTGCTGCACATCTCGAACTGCCTTTCATACTGTTTTTCCCCTTGCTTTCCCCCATTTCACAACTTTCCTATTACCCCTTTTTTATTTTCTTTTTTTGGAAATAGAGAGGGTTTAAGCAGGTCTAAGGGCTGCTTACTATTGCAGCACATACACAAACCCATGCAAGCCCACTTAAAACTGTTTTAATAACCTTATCTGATTCAGACACTGCTCTGCACCTCAATACAATAACCACCCATTCCAAGTATTGAACACAGGACTCTCTGAATACAGCAGAGTGCATTAGCCCACTAAGCCAACTGGACAATAATTGGTGTTTTTATAAATATATCAAGCATTACACTGATGTCACATCAGCAAATATTTTGAACCCAGGACCATGTTAACTACAGCATAGTGCATTAGCCCACTGCGCCAACTCAGTTCTGCAAAATAAGTGGTGTTTTTACAAACATATCTTGCTTGCCATTGATACACTACTTCTATGTATAATGGGATAACTTGGCAGTGTACTTGGGCCTGTGATGCAGACACCAAACCAGTACAATGCCAAATAAAGGTTGATGGATGTATGACAGGCCTATCAGTTAGAAGTAGAGCTGACAACTGCACAGACAGTTGCAGAATGTCAACAGTTGTACCACATACTTATGGCCCACTTGTCATAAAACCTATTCTGTGTACTGAAGTGCTGGCAAGTTAGTGCAGATTGCAGTTACAAAAGCATGCCAGACAGGTCAGTGTCACACATCATACCCATCCAAACACACATGTTCATGCCAACCCTGTGTAACACACTGTAGGTATGCACATATGTCTTGCAACTACACCTCCCATAATAATGACTCAGTAGCTGTTACATTCATAGCATGTCTGACATATGGGCACCCACAGTCCTGGCCCACAGTCCAGTTTGTTGCATGACAACTACAAACTTGTCAATACAACATAGAAATAACTGAGCCCTGTAGTGTCCATTAGAACTGGTTGCTGCTACTGCAGTCACTGCCACCTACAGTAGCACGTCAAAGGCCAGAAGGGTGGGGGATGTCACAAATATGAATACTTGTCCTAAATGCCCTAAATGTCACCTAACACTCTGGATAGCACTATTACTTAACATATGTATCAGAGGCACATGCCTTACCTGGACTGTTATGGGTACCCTCATCCTGGCCATGCTGTGATACAAGTGCTGACACTGCTCCCACACTCACATACACAGTCTGCTGCCCCAATGTCTTTACAATCCTCAGTATGACTCCTGGCCACAATGCAGCAGCTGCTTCCTGCTACACATGCAGCAGTTTGTTCAGCTACCTGCTACAGACCTACCATACCTCCCAAACACCTAGAAGAGGGCATCCACACAACACCCATACATAAAGGGTTGGGGGGAATGCTAAGATGATAGGGACATGTGTCACAGTCTCCCCCTACAAAGATACATAGCTGATAGACCAGCATTAACTGCAGCAGCATGCATATTCAGAGAAAAATGATGTATGACACTCATATTTGCCTGTCTCCTTACCGACCCCCAACACACATTGTTAAACAGTAAACTGCCATAGAATCAGAAGATCTGTTAACAATGGGCAAATTTAGCATGCAAAACTGTTGACATGCCACATCAATCCAAACAGTGAACAGTATTTCTATCTACCCTCTGTGATGCTGTAGCTGCCACACCTCGATAATGTCCACCTCAAAGGCCAGTAAAAGGACCAAGACCTACATGAAGGCCTTAATTATAGCACTGTGTTGCCATGCCATTGGCTAATGAAAATGCAACCCAGCTGTTCTGGATGCTATTAGGAAGTGTGAGTCACAGACTGGTGCACAGGCAATCACTTGTTCATAAGCATTACCTACAAAAGGCAAGTTGTTCCCTATGGTAAAGAGGTCTGTGACTTTCTTCATGAAGACAGACTGATTTCCAAGGAAAATTACCACTGGATTTCTGCTCACAAAGGCGTACAGCACTATTCCAGGTATGTCATAGAATTAACCATGTAATAGAATGCAGATGGGGGATGCAGTCATGGGAAATAGGAGTTTTAACAGTAGGTGTCAACAACATATCTTGGAATGACATGTTGCTGTTAGTCTGCTCTCCAGCACCTACAGTCTTCTCTTTTGGCTCTGACTGTAGTGACATAGATTACAGCTCTGCCCCCTGAGTCTCCCCAGCAATGGTCAGCTCACATACAAATGCTACTGGATTGTCTGATGCACAATAGTGACAGTAACTACTGTGGGATACAGTTGGCATATCACATCATGTGCTGTCAGTGAGCCCCTTTCAGTCTGTGAATGTCATACAAGGTTAGTTCAATGATCGTTCAGATGTCCCTGAATGTTCCTGACATACACTGGCTAGATCACTGTGTACTCCACACCTGAATCTCACTGCTTGAGAGCTATGCCTAGCATATATGGTGACCCCTGCAGCAGGACAGTAGGTTATAGGCAGTGGTAATGGGGAGACACAGGCTCCACCTCAGAAACAGTGTGTACATATTGAGCATATTATGTAAGAGAATGAATACAGTACCAGATATTAATGTACCAATATTTTGTTCCGAGGGGTCTGGCATGTCACAGACACATTCCCCACACTCTGGGGACAACCACTACATATTGTCCAACAGGTTTCCAGACATCCACATTTGTCTGGAAGGGTGTCTACTTATATCAGGCACATGTAGACATTCTGCAAACATCAGGGTACTGCAGATGTTGGATACCAATGAGGTGGAAGCCCTACAACACATATGAACTGATTTCAGTTATTGTGTAGTACAGATGTTGCTGGAATGTCCACATGCACTTGTAGTACCCATTCAACTATTTGTTGGATGTTGGCTGTATGACATGGTACTGTAACGTTGCCCATAGAGGACACAACACAGTCGATGGCAGTGATGGGTGTGGACACATAACAACACAGTCTGTCACAGTACAAAGGCCATAACTGGTATACTTAAGACCATATGAGGTTACTAGGCTATGGGCCCTGAGCCCCCATATGCCTAGGTCAGATGTTAGCCCATGTGTATGCAAGGCAGCACCTGATGCCCCAGTCCGACAGGAACATAGGTGGTATCCCACGGGTGTATGTGCTGTTATCCATCCAGTTATCCAGGTTATGCCTGCAAAGGTGTAAATAGCTACTCTGCCTGATGTGGACAGGGTGCCCATTCCACAGCAGGGTGAGTGTGTGGGACACATATCTGGGCCACCAACAAACCCAGTTGATATCACACACCAGGTTGAAGATGTGTGTGTGTGTATGTGTGTGTGTTTGTGTGTGTGTGTGTGTGTGTGTGTGTGTGTGTGTGTGTGTGTGTGTGTGTGTGTTAACAGAGTGGAGCTTGAGTTGCACTTGTACAGCAGACCCAACAATGTTGAGCCCATGATTGCCTCACATGCCAGACAAAGTTTGCCTCTGAGGAGCATGTATGAAACCAGGCAGAGGGTTGGGCTTATAGCCTATTTGTGTATGGTAGATATTTGAGGCCCTGGTATTCCCTGATAGGAAACCTCTGTGATGTCCCCAGCTGCTGCATGTGCTGTGTGAGGTGAATGATGAACAGGGCATTTTACACAATAATGGGACTTTTGAGGGGGGGGGTACAGGGATGTTAGGACCCCATATCCTTGGATGACATACTCTCATATATGAGTTGGGCCATGTAGAAGGTTTACCATACAAGGGAGCAACATGGTGGTGAGGATGATGTTAGCACTGTTATAATATGTGGTGATGTCATTCTCCCCAAAGGGGTTGAAAGTGCATTTCCTGCTATGTGGCCTGAGGCCATGTTTCTGGCACCAGTCATGTATCTGCGTGAGACCTTTTTAGACAGATGTCCACATCACTAGGCAATCCAGAGACAGCACACAGCATGCAGTCATCTGCAGACAGGGTCAGCCATAGGCCAATGGCTGTGACTTGCACCTCAGAAGTGTACATCACACATAACAGAGGTCTAAATATGGAACAACAGGTTACACTGGTAGTTATGGGTCAACCGCTTGAGGTGGATTCCCCTATGTGGATTAGTTGGGTCATGTCAGCTTACCATTGTGCAATCCCTATGGTAACATATGGTGTGATGCATACTTGGGAGTGTATATCTATTATGGCCAAGTGGGTTATACTGTCAAAGACTTTGTCCAGGTCAAGGTAGGTAGTGTGCACTGTCACCCTCCCCATCCATGACTTTGGTGACTGTGTCAAAGAGGTCAACATAGTGTAACAGACATGATACCTTCCTTCACAAAACCTAACTGTGCATGATGGAGAGTGTGCAGGTCACCAATGTCCTTGTTAATGAGGTTCACTATAAACTGTGCTATGGCCTTGCAGAACAGCTTAGAAAGGCTGATGGGTGTATAGTGTGACAGATTGATGGATGCCACACCTAACTGTAAAGGGGTGACAGTGGTTGTCCTTCACATGTCTTGGACAAAGGTGGCAGCCAGGCCTCCTTTGAATACAGTGCCTTATGGTGTCCCATGGTGGATGTAGACCATGACTATCAGATGGCAGTGGTGACCTGTTCCCTGCATTTAGGAGAACGGGGCAGGTTCTGTGGACATCCTGATGTACTGATGGGGGGACAGGGAGTGAAGTCTACACTGACTCTGTCAGGCATCAAGTATGCTTCACCTACTGCACTGGTATAGCTGGTGCCCTTCACCACCAAAAACAAGCAGATGCAAGTGCTTTCTGTGATGTTGAAGACATATGTGCAGAATGGGAGATGATTGTCTGTAGTGGCTGTTGACAATGTGGTTCTGAGTTTGCTGTGCAGGTTTCCAGGAGAGATCTTATTCACTTGTTCACACTAAGAAGACATTGCTCCAAAATGAGCACCTGCTCCTACTTTGCTTCAGACAGTGGTACGTTATCCCTGTTACAGACACATATGTATTTCAGATGTCCACCAGACAGGTGTATGCATCCTTGCAGAAGATGATGTAGTCCTATCGGGTATACCTGTCTCCATGCATCTATACAAATATACATATAGCACTTGTGTGTATGTATGGTATTGGTGCTAGTCCCTATAGAGAGGTTGGGGGCTGTGAAGATGTATATACCACCCCCCAAGAGGCTGTATTGAACATTGGAGGTGTATGTATGTCTAAATCTAGCTAGATGAGTATTATGGGAGATGGTGACTGCAAACATGACAGCATGATGGTTGCTTTGCCATGGAGGATGCCAGTGTAGGGATGCTGCAATGGTAACTTGTGTTATGTAATATCAACTCTAACACACCTTCACCCCATGTGAGGGTAGCCCCGAGCTACACCAAAGTGTTTGTAATTCCACTGTTGATGGCTCTCTCCCCATTTGTGTGTTGGCATGGGTACATCTCCCAATGTATGTTTGGGTCATTCAAGTGACCCAGGATCAGGGTACAGACCCAAATCATAACACAGTTGATGAGGTCCACATAGGCAGAATGGGCATCCTGGTCACATGTGGTGGCCGGTAACTAGCTATAATTTAAATAGGTATGTTGGCAATGGTGAACTGCCCCTGCAGTGTCCCTTGTGCATCTTACTGCCTGTACAGCTTGGAGGTGTGTATGTGTCTCATTTATACTGACATCATATCTCCCATGTCATTTCTGCCCACACTTTGGGGTATATATGTATGATAGGATGGTTGGAAAGGTAAGGCTGGGGTGCTGTCTGCAGCTTTGAACCATGTGTGTGTGACTGCACAGATGTCAGCATTTCCCAGGGTTAAGAATGCTTGCATTGGGGGGAGAGTCATGTGTAGACTCCTAGCATTTAGCAGCATGGCCTTCAATGTGTGCTGCTCTGACAGTGGTATGTTGGTAGTGAGAACCTCACTAGTTTACCTAGTGAAGACAATATTGGGGGGGGGGGACCATTGCCAAATGCCTGAATGCCAGCTGAGATAGCTGGAGGCCATCTATGTTGAAGCATCGTGGTCTGTTGACCATATCAGTCCAGGCTCACAGGTACTGGAACCCCATGAATATCACACAATAAAAGGCCACATGCTAAGGTTAATCATTTCCTGAATAGATTGTGGCATCAGTCTGGGTGACAGCAGAATGGTACATAAGACTAGGGACATACCTGCCTGGGACACATAATCATTGTGCTCACTCATGTCCCACTGCATATAGTCCAGGGAAGTACAGTTCTGGTCAGGCACACCAACATGGACTGTGACTGACCCATGACAGTACCTGTTGGTGAGAGACAGCAGTGCATACGCGATATGGTGGATTCTGTTACGTAACACACAAGTAACTGTGACCATCCACATATATAGCCAGGTGAGAGGCACATCAGTGTCACACAATGGAGTCTCCTATGCATAATATGTTTGACGTGTGGTGACGCCTGCATGGCTTTTGTACACAGGTGTGTGGCCTTGAGTGGTATGCACTGTGTAGGGCTGTGGTGCTCACATGTGGCTTAGTTTGTGGATGTGTTTGTCGGGGACCTCTGCATATGTGTGTGTGTGTGTGTGTGTGTGTGTGTGCGTGTGTGTGTGTGTGTGTGTGTGTGTGTGTGTGTGTGTTTGTTGTGTAGGTGAGGGTGGTATGTGAGGTGTACTGATTATGTTCACAACCTGTTTGGGGATAGATATGCATGCTTCCCAGGAAGAGAGCATGGATTGTAGGTTCCTAATGTCATTGCATCTCTCACACAGTGTGTTTCTTGCTGGTGTTTGTAGATGTTTGTCCATCTGTGTATATGAGGCAGGTGCTACACTGTGCCAGGGCGTCCATATCAACAGGACTGGCAGGGGAAACTGTAGCATATTGTCCAGCCATATAGTTCAAAATCTGAGAGAGGAAGGCCAGGGAGACCTAAGAGCTGGTCCTACAGCCCTGGTGCTTAATACAACAGTAGGAGGCTGACACCACTGTGTACAATGTAGACAGGCTATGAAGAAGCAGTAATAGGTGCAACAGGACAATGCATTTGAACACCTTAAAGGACATGCTACAAGTAGCAGGAAACATCAATATCAGGAGGGCAATGCATGATGTATTGCCACTATGTCACTGATAGCCACATACATACTGTGGTGATAGATGGTGGCGTATGTTGTGTGAGTTAGTGGTGGATAGTGGTGACAAATGTGGATGTCCAGGGTGTGTAATTAATGGAGAGTAATTTGTGTGGTCCTGTGATGTATTCCCCTTCTCATGTCTTTCATGTGGGATGTACCACCAGAGGAATCCACCTTTCTCAGAAGCTGAGACCACCACCATAATTGATGCCCTAAGACTCCACCACCAGGTGCTGTTGTCAAGGAGTCTCCATAATCAGCAAAAATGTTCTGCACTGTGGGCAGACCTAGTGGCATTGGTTAATCATGTGGGCCAGCATGACAGGAGCTATGAGCAGGTCCTACACCAGGCCACATATCTGATACATCATGCATGCAAAGGGCTGCAGCTGTGGCTAGGGGCCATACTGGCACCAATGGCAGGCCTGCTACACAACAACCACTCTCAGCCACAGACAAGTTCCTGGCAACCCTGGGTTCAGCCCCCAGCCCACAAGAGTCAATAACGCTATATGTCGTGGAGGTGGGTGGCATAACTTCCATAGCCAATGAGCATCCAGGTAAGCATCCAGTTGTCATCACGTTAATACTGTAGCATTCATAACAGTAAACATTGCATACCTGTACACGTATGTCAGGTCAATCTGCATTTGTGGGGGTTATAGTGCACACGTGTGCACACATATTGTGAATGTTAGCAATGTGGGTAATATCACAGTTTGTACTGTACATGTTGATATATGCAGATATTATCCTGTACCAATTCTACATTTGTGTCTGATGACAATACCTTTCCCACAAAAATCCATAAGTATCTCTGGTGTGGGCAGGGTTCATCATACTCTAGCCGGTGAGTGTGGCACTGTTTTCTTATGGTCATCTATACTCCAGGCATGTTAAGGGCTGCCAGTTTGCCATGGACTCAACTGTTAAGGTTAGCCATATTGCAATACGTGCATGTTCACTTGTGGAGAGGTTCACTGCAGTGCATTGCATTGCTAATTACATTAGCATATTTTCAGGAGCTGTAACATATTAGCACATATTTTTGTGAAGGTGTAGGCAGTCTGCTATAAAGGGGTGTATTACTATTATGGAAATGGGTGCACTGTGTTTTAGGTGAAGGTCCATCACATACACTGACATGTCACTTATCTCACAGGTGTATAGTAGTAACATTAACTGGACATAGCTGCACTGTATGTTGTTAAGGGCCTGCCTTGTGTGTGTCTGTTGTGGTCTGCTTGTGTGTTGTGCATGGCATCAGTCATAACATGTGATCTGTATAATGCATTTGTGGTACCTCACGTGAATGTGTGTCATACATCCCAACTGTCCCTGATTTTGACTTCAAAATGTAGCTCTATCCCTCTTATTCCCTCCTAAAACTGGTGATTCTTGGTGGAAGGGTGGTGATTTATACTCAATAAATAATGGCAGTAAGTAAGAGTTATAGATTTGTTTTATTTCACAAACTGTATAGTAATTAACATTCTCTTATTCTGCCAATGGCTTAAGTTAATAATATTAATATTTTACAAATGTCCCTGATTATCCCTGATTTTTTCTGGGTTTGTCCCTGATTCTGTGTGTTCCTGATTATTTCAGAGCTATGGTGTGTGTGTGTGTGTGTGTGTGTGTGTGTGTGTGTGTGTGTGTGTGTGTGTGTGTGTGTGTGTGTGTGTGTGTATGTGGATCAGCAGACATTATAGTGCAGGACTTAATGTAGTCATGTTGTCTTCCCCTCACAGGTGACCGTGGGGGTTGGAGTGTGTCCCCCCTTACAACCTGATGTCAGTGTCTCATCAGACTCTTATGATGATGTTGGCCATAGTGAGGCACAGGTTGGGTTGTTGGGGGCTGAATCTGTCCCATTGGTTGACATCCCACTTCGTCTCCCACTGTCCCTGCAAACAGTTAGTATGCCCACACATGGGTCTACTTTCATTCACTGAAAACTCATTTCACTGAATTTTAATTCATCCTTAAAAAAAAAAACACTGAAAGCTCAAATCACTGAAAACTCATTTCACTGAATTACATTTCACTGAATGTAAGTATTGTTAGGCAAATAAAGTGTACATGCCCTTTTCCCCACTGTAGTACAATCCTGGAGTTATTGGGGGGTATAGCCCCACCCACTTAGCTTTTATATTTAATTTCACTGAAAGCTAACAACATAAAACCAAAAGTAGGTGGGGGGGGGGCTACACCACCCACATCCACACACACCTAACTATATATGCTAACTCCAGGATCACACTACAGTGGGGAAAAGGCATATACATTTTATTTGTCCAACAGTACTTAAATTAAGTGAAATTGTGATTCAGTGAAATGAGTTTTCAGTGATTTCAGCTTTCAGCAGTTTGGTGTGAGTGGTTTGAAATTCAGTGAAATGAGTTTTCAGTGAATTAAAGTAGACCCCCCCTCACACATGCCCAGTCCCCAGCAGCCACAGATATTGGACAGTAGGAAGGGGGTGGCATCATACAGGAGAATATGGCAACTATGGCATCAGTGACTGTAGACAGTAGCCATAGCCAGGGAGCTGGCGACGTCCCACACAACAAATTGGTAGGGGAGCTCGAAAGAGGACTGCTGCCCATCCATCACCTGTCAGAGGTGTCACAGCCCGTGTCACCCGATGCATGTTTCAGTCTGTCATGGAGGCACAGGCACATTGTGAATGGTACACCAGATGGATGCTCAGGGTCATGGATGCCACACTGCCTGGCATGCATGACTCCTTCCACAGCATTGGTGATGCCTTACATCATTTTGCTTATGTAGTGGATAGACGGTGGGGTAAAACATTGTCAGTCCCTAACCGTGCGATGTCTGTGCTTGAAAATGTGGTGGGAGTAGGGTGTTGGATACATGGATGTAGGTCAGCAACAATATCAGCTGAAAGCTCACATGGCCATGCATAGTCACACTCCTGTATTGGCAGTACCACCAGCACTACAAAAGAGGGGGGTGCTATCCACACGACAAAGTGGCAAGCCATGGGCATGTAGCCATGGGTGGTCCCATGAGGGACACAGACACAGCAGAAACCAGTCACCGTGAGCAAGTAATACCACATCTGGCCCTGGGTATGGTGGTGCCAGTGTCACTCCTGGTGGAACCGTTTCCCGTCTTTGTGGCCGGAGACTGTGAACTGCCCAGTTTGACATGTATGGTCCACAAAAGTCCAATATACCCTCATGTAGGGCTGGCACATGGCTTGACTGTGTACATACACCCACTCAGGGTCTATATCAGAACATCAAAGTATTAAAACTTTGATTTTTCTGATATTGAACACTATTCAGCAAACGCTAAGAATAGTGAAGCTGCAGAACAGCAAGTTCTTTCCTCGGGAAAGAATTCAGTTGGCCGTTTCTGTGGCTTCGCTATTCTTAGCGCTGTGGTGGAATGTTACTGGTTGGGTTCAGTTAAGTGTGCGATTGTTTGCACGCTGGAGTTAGGGGCGGGTTAAGTGAGTTAGGGTAAGGGCGTGGGTTAGTCATGTGTGTGATAGTGACAGACTTTAGGGTTAGGGGCAGTTTAAGTGAGTTAGGGTTAGGGCGCGGGTTAGGTGAGTGTGCGATAATGATGGACCTTAGGGTTACGGTTTGGGTTAAGGTAAGTGCATAGATAGTAATGTATGTTTAGTTTAGTGCAGTGTTAGATGTAGGAATTTAAGTGTATGTGTGTGGTTGCTGTTTGTTTGATGTGCTTGTGTTGTGTTTATGTGTTTCAGTGCAGCAAATTTTTTCTATGGGAAAAAATTTGCTGTTCTGAATGTTCGATATTTTCATGTTTAGATGTTTTGGGGCTGATGAAATAGTGTTCGCTATTTTCATCTTTTGATAACGTAATATAAACGCCACACTCACACATCACTGTCACATGCAGGTCACCACCAGACACACACACAGCTCCTCTCCATGACCCAGCTGACCAGCACCCCACCAGACATAAACACATGATGTCAACTGTGCGGCACAGCATAGGCCTTTGGCAAACCCACACCACACCCTGTGCATGAGATGATACCTGTGCCTTATCCCTGTCATCCATAACATCGACGCAGGACATGCTAATATGTGTCTGATGCACAGGGTGAATATAGTACAGTTAATGGCAGTTTGTAGTGCAGTTATGCCCTGTAAGGTGCTGTCTTCTGGCAATTGTCATGCACACACATGAAAGTGTATGTATCATTGTGCCATGATCCTGTATTGCTGTGAGTATTGCTAAGTGACTGTTGCCTCCCAGACCTTATTTTGATTCTGTTGCAGGTGTCTGCGTGTGCACATCATGGGGACCTGCTGCCAATACAGCAGCTTATGATGGCATAGTGGCAATGCAGAAATGTGACATCAGCAAGGTAAGGCTGTATATGCACATGGTTACCTAGGTGCATATGTGTAGAACAGTGTGTGAGGGACAATGTGGGCAGACAGCGTAATCTTGCATACATACTCCTTGACACAGCATATTACTCTTGATACATGTCACCTGGGATTTCTGTAGGATCACAGGTTCATAGCACCATAG
>NC_056737.1:1759123836-1759226336 GCF_019279795.1 Protopterus annectens | reverse complement strand
AGAGGTTGAGAGGTATGTAGGGGACTCCGACATTGACATCCACGCATCTGTCCTATGACCTCTCTGTAAGTCCCTCAAATAGTGCAGTGGGTTTTGCTGGCTTGGGGCCTACTGCATATTCTGGGGCAGCAAGTACTTGGCAGAAAGCCCCTGTTGTCCCACATAGCTGTCAGTGGTCTGCTGCTATCCTGGTAGTCCACTCCATTCCCTTGCATACATGCATCAATGCTATACATATGCTACCAGAGTCTACTACCCCATTCATTTGTTGTTAAGCACAGTGACTTACCATGTGCCTGCAGCAGTTGAGAGGACAGTGCTTCAGGGCTAACTGTGCCAGATGCATGTGATACACACCCTGTACATGGTAAGGTACAGGTAGTGTGGTGTGGTTGGCATTCTTTTTACTATGTATTTGAGTCGGAGTGAGGTGTCAGTTCCTGGATCCCTAGGTTGTCAGTGCATGTGCTATGCATTGCCTCTTTGCCAAGGCCAGGGCGTACTGAGCATGGCTACATCTGCCTACAGGGACAGGCTGAGGGGGATCCTCCTCTGAGTCCATTTGTGCCTGTAGGGACCTTGGCAGTAATGGAGGGCTGTGTGTCCCTTCCCTGTGATCTTTCTGTTGCAGCTGTTTTTGCAGGATCATATTGTGTAGCATTGCACATACTATGAACATGTATGCACATGTGGCTGGAGATTACTCCAGGGCTCCACTGGATATGTCAAGGCAGTGGAACCATGACTTGAGCTGCCCAAAAGCACACTATATTATGTTCCTAGTTTGTGCATGTTCCTCTTTATGGCATTCTTCAGTTGGTGTGTGTGCATTTCTGATGGGTGTCATCTTCCACGGTTCCAGTGTGTACCCAGCATCCTCCAATAGATGGCCATACAAGATGTTCTATCCTGGCAAATGCCTGGTACAGCTGTGATGCATGCCAAATGTGGGAGTCCTGATAACTGCCGGGCTGCCAGCACACACATTCATGATAATGCCCTAGGCATTGCACATGACCTGGCAGTTGATGGAGTGATACCCCTTGTGGTATATGTGGATTCCACTCTCCTCACCAGGTGGTGCTTTGATGTGCACATGAGTGCAGTCTATGGCACCCAGTACCTCTGGGTAATGTGCTACATGGTGGAAGGGACACATATTGCTGGTCCTCTCTTTGGGGTATGGGATAAATAAATGTGCTCACTGGCATGTGATAGCATGACATCCAGGAACTGGTGGAGTACCCTGGATGCGGATGCCTGTGAGACCCCCATCATGTCCCCAGTAGGTCTTTGGAAAGTACCTGTAGCTAGAATTCTTAAGGCTACACTTACCTTTGCTTCCACTGGGACGGGTTCCCTTTGTTAGTTCTGGGAATGAGGTGAGGGCGGCAGAGCTTAGTGAGTTTCTGTAGTATGTCCCTGTCCACCCTGTATTGCTCTACTATCATCAGCTCATGTAGCCACCAAAAGGGTACCCTGGGCCTGAACACTGTTCTCTGTCTCAGTCTGAGCCTATTGTCATCATCATCATCATCATCATCATCATTGACCTCAGACTCTAGCACATACAGATGCACCAAAGCAACAGCAGCCCCCATTTTGTTAGTTACAATTCCCAGATGTGTACTCCAATGGTGCAGAGTATGTCGGAAAATCATTTTGTTGGGTGTATGCATACTTTATACTGGTGTGCTGCAGTTGCATCCTGTGTGATTGGTTCATTATGCTGCATTCTACCTGATAGGTATATTACTGGGGGTTTGAATGGGCCAGTGTCTGTTGAACAGGGCTTATCAGTCATTTACACTTGAATGGCTTTCTCATGTTATTTCCTTTTATTTATTTATTTATTTATTTATTTATTTATTCTTTATTTCTTCCACTGCTAAGCACTGCAGCTTGTGGGGCAAACCTGTGGTGCTAGTGTAAACATTGCTCATCAGTTTGGGCCCTCCCCTGTACATGGCCAAACTTAACTTTTCTTTAACTAGGTAAAACACGTGCTGCAGGGATAAGTATAGTTTAGCAGCCTCAGACACCCCCCCCCCCCCGCTTAGCTGTGTTAAGCTGAGTGCAAACAGGTGCTTCTAAGCTCCAATCCACTTAAACATGCTGTGACACACCCCCTTTTGATGTTGGCTATTTGTTCTGCCTACACCAACACAGTTCTAGCCCTACCACGGTTCGTACCTATGGACAAATGACCCTTTTTACTATTCAATAACCCTGGCTTATTTACATACACCTAATTACATATACCCTGGATACTGCTCTACACCAGGGCATATTTCTTAGCAACACTGCAACCTGTCATTGTATGACTCTGCATGCTGGGCACTATAATGCAATACTTTTGCATACGTGTAAATTTCATATTTTTCAGTTTTTATATTTTTTTTTACAAGGCGACATGTTTGCTTGTCGCTGCATGCCACTTAAATGTAAAATATGTATTAAAGAAAAACATATTTTTCATAATTTGCATTGCCTTTTGTAACTCAGTGGCCATAGATTTGGCCATTTGCATGCCTACTGTGCACTGTACAGCCTTTTTTGGAGCTTTTACAGCTCATTTGAAATTTATACTCTGGTACACGGTTTGTAACTGCGTACATTTGTTATACTGCCACAGCACCTACACTGGTGCCTGTCTGCTTGCTAAATCACAAATTCACCTCATTTTCATGGTTTTCACCAGCTTATGAGGTGATTTACATTCTGCGTTCATATTCTTGTCTGCACGGTCTCCGCACGCTTGTGCACACCCCCAGCCCTGTTTCCTGGATCACTTGGTGCCCATGTTCCATGCCCAGGTGGCTACACTATTCCTACATGGAGAATCACTCCATTTAGGATTTATTGAATTACCCCAAGAGTTTCCTTATGATATATACACTAGCAATGTCATAAAACTCAACAA
This sequence comes from Protopterus annectens, assembly GCF_019279795.1. Lineage (NCBI taxonomy): Eukaryota > Metazoa > Chordata > Ceratodontiformes > Protopteridae > Protopterus > Protopterus annectens. The sequence continues at coordinate 1,759,223,413 of NC_056737.1, read as the reverse complement.
GCAAAACTATATTACTAAAAGTTCACCACAATCTATTATGTTTTGCATCTGATGAAAATGCAGCTAAACCCACAAACAAATGCATGACACTAAAGTCTATTTATGTTTATGAGAACCTATTAAAATCTAGGTTGTCCTTGGTATCCACATTATATAGCTAAGAAGCTTTTAAGCTTAGTGTGGATTATTACTGTGCTATCTACTGAGATTCATTAGCAAGTAGATAAAGGTAAGGTTCCCACTTAAAACATTTGGACTCCTTCTCCTTTCTATTAGCAATGTGTTCTTTTGTCCTGTGAAATACCCTTAATATTTACAAGCATTCTGCTGGCTGATGCAGGTGAATAGTACTCCAAAGTTTTTTAATAGACCTTTTCACTGCCAGAATCATTAAGTATAGAATGGAGTATAGCATTTATAAACCTTGAAGGTTGCCATAAGACACTAACCATTTCTTATCTTTCTCTATAATGCATGATATATCTTTCCCAGCCTCTACAAAAAGTGATGCCAAAAGGTTTGAAGCACTGGGTTCTGCCAAAATATATGTTCCCACAAACTGAAAAACGAAAACAAACGAACTAGATAAAAACTGAGCAAGATGAAAGAGGCACACACAGTTGGTATATTGTAAAGCGTTTATGGCAAATCACAAACTTCATCAGACAAATCACACAGTAAAACATCTAATTTAAATACACCTTACCAACCAATCAAAGATTGTACATAATTAATTTAAAAATCACTTAAACAGATACTACACAGTAAATACATAATGCCACCTTACTTTTACTAGTTTTACATGAATAAGCGTATAATAAAATACTCAATAAACAATACAACTAAAAACCAAATATATGTTAAAATGTCAACAGGTTTTTTAATGTCTTAAATTTTTCAATTTTAATATGCTACTCAAAATAAAATATATGTTCCCCTAAAGGACCACTATTACTGGGTGGACGATGCCAATAGCCAAATGGAGTCTCCTGAGGCTATGACAGCATCAGAAGCAACTAGTGAAGGGATTCAAAAGTAATACACCTGAGGGAAGAAGCAGCTGTCACAGGATGTTGTAATGTATGCAGGGTCCAGCCTTCAATATATCCAGTTTCATCTGCCCCAGGGATATATTGTATAACTTCTGCAACTAAATCAAGAGGCTTTGTGTTAATATACCCACTAGATGAGACAGGGATACCATCCTAGCCAGAGGCATCATGCAGTTGATAACTAACAACTGCACTAGTGGGGAGAAAAAAGTCTGCTGTACCTGCTGTGAGATAACTATCCCACTTAGTAGAAAGTTCATTTGATACCAATAAAATATATGTCCCTGTGGGATATACTCTTAAACTAAATATATGAATGATTTAATCCCCTCCCCCCCCGGTCAGTGTATAATTGTACTTATAACACAAGACTTTTATTCCACCAGCAATACCATGAAAATCCTGCATCTCATTGGATTTAATTGCAGAATTTGAGATGAACATTATATATAAAATCATATGTGAATTGGCATGGGTAGAGTCTTTCCTCCCCAAGTCTGTGTGCACTCTTTTGTGAAAAATATTTACATATTGTGAACTGGCAATGGATTGTGACTAGTGATAGTAACCTGAGATGATATTACTCCTGTTTTTTTTTTTTTTTTTTTTTTTTTTTTTTAGCGGGGAAGGGGCAGAATCCTAAAGCTAAAAGTATTTGCCATAGACATTTTCCATGCCACGGATAGATCAGGCAAATATATCTGTGTGATAGGTGACCATAAAGTTTGCTGGCTACTGGCCAGCATGTGGTTGAGGAGCATAATGTACCCTGGGGAGCCTCTAGATGAAGAGAGTACCTGAGAGTGTTGTCCCACTTTTTTAAGAGCTTGTAAGGGATTCTGACTGGCAACCCTTGAAGAATAGATAAAATTTTAGGAAATAAAATGATTTTGAGTAATACAAGCTTAATTTCAAGAGAAGCCATCCGTGTTTCCCATATAGTATATGAGAATCTAACTGCTACTAGATTAGCTGGACATTCATGTCTCTTGTTGCCAGTGACGTACTAGCCACGTTAATGCTCAAGTATAGGAAAGATGGTTAATTCAGCCAAAAGTTAGACTGGCTACCTTCAGTGTATACTAAATCCACTCTAGAGCAGGAGTATAGATTCAGTAGGATTGTGTTTGTATCCTGATATAGATTGCCAATTGCTCAAAACATTCCAATTAATGAATAAGTTATGTTACAGATCAGACAAAAAAAAACAGCAAAAGTTCATCCACAAATAAAGCCATCTCCATCCTAAAAGTGCTTTTATACCACTTTCTAGCCTCCTTATAAAGATGATCTCTTAAAATTTGAGCTAGGGGTTCTATAGTTAAGATGAATAGCAATTTTGCTAAGGGGTAGTCTTGTGTGCAACCCTTGGAAATGGCAAAGGATTTTGATATATAAGCACCTACCTGTACCATTGCTGAAGATCCCTGATATACAGCTGCTATAGTATTAATGAATGAGTGAGGGAAATGGAACTACTCTAAAACCTTAAATAAGTATTACCATTTAATAATATCAAATGCCTTTTCTGCATCAGTGACAATGATCCTATGGAAGTGTTATTAATGTAGCCACTCTCCAGCCATAATGCCATTCTAATAATGTAACACCAAGAGGCTCTGTGCTTAATGAAACACACTTGGCCTGAGTGTGTTAAAGATGGCAATGTAGGTGTCTGTCTAGCAACCCATATCCCCATTTATATTTTATTGTCAATACCAATTAAAGAAATTGGTCTGTAGCTGGAAACAGATATGGGCTCTTTAGGAGGTTTAAGTAAAGGAACAAGAAGAGAATACTTCAGGGGGAGAGGTGTATTAAGCTGAGCAGAAGCTGCCAAACATGCATTTGGGATGAACTTGATGGCTGTAGCTGGGAGATATGTATTCACTTTAGGTAGCTGACCCCCCCAGTGCTTAATTAGTTTTACACTTCTTGGTAACACCATGTACCTCTTGCATCATAATATGGCTTTGAAGTGTTTGTTCTTGTTCTGCACTTAAAGTTAACAGAGACAGTAAACCTATCAAGGGTGTGGCTTGATCAGGCTACAAACTTCCTAAATCAATGGTCTCTGCATAAATAGGTTAATACTATGCATGAAAATGGGCCAGGATATAATTAGGCTACAAATGTTCCTTTCCCACCTGAAAGCTAGCATGGTATGTTTTAACAGAAATAAAAATAAAATAAAAACAACAAGACCATGTTCCACAAAGAATCCGTGTAGTTCATTAAGGACTTAGTGCTTCGGCCCAAGGTCTTCAAAGAGTAAAGAATTAAAACACACACCTTTTATTAAATATAAAATATTGACCCAATTATTCAATTATTCAATAATTTAATTAAATAATATATTTCCAATTACATTCTTTATTAAGTCCAAATAGTTCTAAAGTATTGTATTTCAAAATAAATAAAGTTTCCCTTATCTTTAATGTTTACACATTCCCCTAAAAATACATCAACTTTCTCTAAAATACATCCTTTCAAATCATCAGGCTTAGCATTATGAAAATGTGCAAAATGACTTCCCAAAGAGCTCTCCATTTTTTTTTTTATTTTATGTTGTAACAGATTCCTTCTACGTTTTCTGGCTAGGCGAAAATAAAATGGTAGGAAAACCTTGTAATTCTATAGACTGAGCCTATCAAGTGCTATTTTTGTCTTTCAGTTAATGATATCTGGGATCCTGGTCTTGGCTGTATAAACCTCTATCCGAGAGACTTTCCCTCATAGTTTTCACAGGGCCTGATTCTGTGAGATATTGTTTCTGCAGAGAGTTAATGTTGCTCTTCCACTGCTTCCATAGCCCATTGTCAAAGGTTCATAACCTTGCATGGAAAATGCTCTTATAGTCATCCCTGAGAAGATGAGAGGTATAATTATCAAGTACAGGGGTATTAATAAATTCCTGGGTAAAATCTATTAGATGCTTTACAAACTTAGGTAATCTAGTATAATAAGGCCTGAGTCTCCATGTCTTAGGAGGCAGAGGACAAAAAGGAGAAGTACAATGTGTCATGATGAGAATATGGACAGGGTATCACTTGTAAAGTCGTTCTTGAGGCTAAAAGAAAAACATCTACAAATGCCTTACCTATACTAGTAGATGTCTCAAAACATGAGAGTGATATGCATAGTCACACCCTACTGCTCTGAAGGAAGTAGCAAGATCCTGTTCCTACTTTTGTAAGTAGTTTAAGCATTGGAGTCAATACATGTGGTCTCTGGGTTGTCGTAACACAAGGATCTAAAATACAGTTAAAGTTTCCATCAATTATTAATGAACCTTGGGCATTGTTCTGTATGAACTGTAGGATATTCATGGCGTCTTCCATCCTAAATGAAGGATGGAGGTAAAGGGATACCCAAGTTATAACTCTACCATTGTTCTTTAATGCAACTGCAGCTATATGACCTCCTGGACATGTAAAGGTGTCTAGCTGTTCCACTTTACTGAGATTCTCCATGAGCTGTCAGCAACCTTTTTTCACTTAGCTGCAGAGTGCAATGGTGAGATTAGCACATTGTACCCCATGTGGTTAACTTAGCATGATCAGTATTGAATAGATGAGTTTCTTGAAGCTGCTGAAGGTCTGATAGTAATTTCCTGATCCAGGTTCTTGAATTAGCTTACTTGGCTGGAGAGTTAATGCCATTTACATTTATACTAACTTACCTCATTAAGCCCCTTAATATATAAACATATACCAAACTCCATCAGCGAGGCCACTGACCCATTCAATTTAGTTAGAACATGAGAATTAAGGTATAGTCTAATAGCGGCAGAGGTGTGGTTCCTTGAACCGTAAAGAATAGTAAGAGAAAAATTAAGAACTGTCTGGTGTACCAAATATTCAGAATTTTAGTGTGAAATAGGGAAAGAAGCATTTGGAAATGATGCCAGTGGATCATGACAACCGGAAAATAACTTATCAAAATTTTAACTATACACATGCAATTAAACATCTCCCAAGGTTATGTAGATGTTAGTGTCCTTGCAATACTTCTACCATATTACCTTAGGAGTGAAATTGATGCTTGCAGGAGCTGTTGGAAGAGTAAATTCCATCCTGAGCTTCTAAAGTCTCTTATACTCTATAATGTAACATATACCAAGCTCTAGTTAATATAGTTATCAAATAGCAGATACAATCCAAACAGCTCTCATCTGCTATTAGCTGTCAGCTGAACATACCACTTTATAAACAGCAGTCATGCAACCGTGTATTATATAGGGTCTCCTTCCAGAATAATCATGTTGCAATCAATGCATTGTTAGAGGTGGATTGCGCCGCAGTTGACTTGGATCTCTTTGGGACCAGTGAAGAAATCAAATGGTCATCTATAATCCTGTTACATTTGAAAAGCACAATAGACCATTTCATATTATCTAGCATTTTAATGGTGGATTTTCTTTTAGACAGGACTCTGTTTCTTTGATCTGCTGGAAAATATGGTGGTCATCACATAGCATAACTCACAGTCTTGCCAGGTATATTGTGATCACTTTAATTCCCTTCTCTCTCAGGAAGTGTAACAGAAGGAGTGAATTTTCCTCTTTGTCACAAGCAGCTTGGAAAAATCATTATCAAGTCTCACTCTGCACACCAGATTAAAACAAAATCTCTTTTTTACTCCAGGCAGCTCTTAAACCCTAATATTTTTGCTGGAAGGGCAGACAATGAACAATTGCTGATCTAGGAAAAGCATCCTGAGACAGAACCAGGGCTAGAGAGTGATGATATCTTTCTATCATCAATTTTGTTGTTGTATTTAAGCCCATGTTTACCTGCAGCCATGCTTGCTGAAAATGAAATATATCCTTCTGCTCTACATTTCCTGCAGTCCAAGTGCATATATTTATATTGTTTTGGATTTAAATCATATTACTGAGTTTTCAGAAACTTGAAATTCATATGCTTGAGACCAAGTTTCCAAAAACTGAAATCCCCCCAAAAAAATCTATATTTGTGTGTGTGTGTGTGTGTGTGTGTGTGTGTGTGTGTGTGTGTGTGTGTGTAGGGAGGGGGGTGACACACATGCACCCACCCCTGGCCCCTCCACTCTCCCTGAAATTATATATACCAACTCTGAGATTGCACTACTGTGGGGAAAAGGGTAAATTCTTTGTTAAAGCATGTCTATATAGATCACGATACAGTGGGGATCAGGGAATTTGCCCTTTTCCCCACTGCAGTGTGATCTAAAAGATGGTGTATATAATTTTCAAGGGTGCCAAAGGGGTGCAAGGTGGCTTGTCTGATTGCAAAAATGTATTTTTTTTTTGCATTTAAATTTTTGGAAATTAGATCATATAGTCTAAACCATATGAAATTTGAGTTTCCGAAAAGTCGAAAATATGATATAAATCCATTGTTTTATCCCTGATTTCCTGGTCGTCTAATCAGTCATGCAGTGTCTGAAAAAATTTGAATAGGAAAGAGATTTGGTTCATAGGTTCATAGGTGTGTACTAGGCTAATGGCCCTGGAGCCTTTACAAGCCTAGCCCATAGGATTACCCTGCTATCGTGCCACCTAACCTTATTTCCCAGTGCCTCTATCAAGTAGACCCACTGGAGTGATCCCTGGGGTGACTTTTCTATTTCCTATCCACTCGTCAAAATTTCTCTTGAAGAGGGCCAGTGAGGTGCTCTGTTTGACATGTATGGGAAGTCTATTCCATAGTATAGGCAGTCTCTGGGTTATGAACCTGTCCCTCCAGCATGTTTTGTTGATTGTGGTAATGAGGTTGAGGTCTCTGGAGCATGGGGTGTGGAGGTATTGGGATTTCTTTAGATGTACCATTTCTAACAGAGCTGGGTCAGACATGGCTTTGTAAGTCAAGCAGAGATCGCCTTTAAGTAGGTGATATGAGACAGAGAATAGTTGAAGATTTTTGAGTTTGTACATATAAAACAAGTGTTTAAGGTCTAGGATCCTCTTTGGGAGGTAATTTTGTGGCCCCTTCAGTTGCTATAGGTGTCTAGTGAGGTATATGCTAAATGGGGCACTGTACTTGATGACTGGCCTAATGAGAGAAGAGTAGAGGGACACAATGACCTCTTTCTTCCTGGATGCAAAACCCTTAGTAATGAGATGTGCCACATAGGAGGAATTTCTGACCACAGTGGCAATGTGGTGGTCAAAAGAGAGGGTGCTGTCAAACTGTGTTCCCACATCTCTTATAACACCTTCTGTGTTCAGTGGGCTACCATTGATGTGGTAATTCATGGGAACTGGGTTTTTCCCAAAATGGACGACGACACATTTTTTGGCATTGAGCTTAAAGCCATGGTTCTGACGCCAGTCATTGGTCTCAGTGAGGTCTTTCTGTAGGATGTCAACATCACTTGGGGAGTTAATAATAGCTCCCAAATTGCAATTGTCTGCGAACTTTGTCAGCCAGAGTCCCTTCATGTTGGCCTGGACTTCAGAGAAGTAGATTCCAAACAGGAGAGGACCCAGGACCAAACCCTGTGGAACTCCACATGTGACTGGTTGGCAGTCTGACTTGGAGTCAGCTACTTTCACACTGTGGGTTTCATCTATGAGCCAGTTTGCAACCCACCTAGTGATATAGGGTTGATGCCTAGCTTAGTAAGTTTTTCTATAATTCCTGAGTGGGGAATGGTATCAAAGGCCTTGGCCAGATCAGGGTAGGCTGTATGAACCACCTTACCTTCATCCACAGCTCTGGTGACTGACTCAAAGAAGTCGACCAGGTTGAGCAGGCACAATCTACCCTTCACAAAACCAAACTGTGTGGGAGCCAGAGTTTGGAGATTCCCTATATCCTTGTTTATTAGGTCCATGATGATGCACTCCACAGCTTTGCATATCAGAGTTGTCAGGCTAATGGAGTGATAGTTCCCAGGGTCTGTAGTCACTCCTCCTTTGTGAAGAGGGATGACTGCAGCAGTGTGCTATTCAGTAGGGACAAAGTCTGAGGTGAGGATGTGATTAAACAGGGAACATAGGTGAGGTTCAAGTTCACTCTGTAGTTCATGTAGAACACAGCCTGGGATATTTTGTCAGGTCTCATAGAAGCTGAATTCTTGGCCTTGGACAGTGCTGTTTTAACCTGTGCAACAATAATACTGGTTGCCTGGCAATCTACTGGTATTGTAATTGGATCTTTGGGGGGTGAGAGGGGTAAAGTTTGCACTGAATCTGTCGACCAGTATATTGGCAATATCTGATGGCTCGGTATAGGAGGTACCATTGTGCAGTAGCTCAGAGTAAATCTGGGCATTGCCGTGGAGATTCTTTACATAACTATAGAAGGCCTTGTGGTTGGCTTTACTATCTACTGCAATTCTGTTTTCATGGCTAGCTTTAGAGGATTTGATGAGGGATCTCAACTTTTTGTTGAGGCTGATAAGGGAGTTTTTCCAGTCTTGGGACTTCACCTTATTCCGCATCAGTTTCCTCCTTCTGTCATAGAGTTTGTTTATGGTGGGGGACCAGCAGATTAGCTTCCTTTTTTTGGAGGAGAGCATCTTGGTTCTATTGGGTATGGCGAGATCCATGCATTTGTGTACGTGTTTGCACAGTGCATTAGTGTATGATTTGGCAGTCACGCAACTATTCTCCATTTGCATTGGTGCCGTGAAGTTAGCCACCTCTGATTTTAAGAGCCCAAAGTTAGCTTTGGAGAAGTTTTTCATGGTGGTTACCCTTGGGGGGTGGGGTGGGGGAGGGAGGGATGTGGATTTCCAAGGTGATTAGTTTGTGTTCTGATCTAACCAGGGATGAGTTGACTATTGATGTAGAGCAATGGTAATCCATGTTAGTAATGTCCAGGTCAAGGATGTTGCTATGTCTAGTGGGGGTAAGAACGAGCTGATCCAGGGCATTGGAATTAATGAATTCCAGGAAATGTTCAGCAAGTGTATTGGTAGTTTTCCCAGTTAATGGAGGTATAGTGAAGTCGCCCAGTATGACAGTGTTAGGCTGGACCCTAATATTCTCCAGGGTGCTTAGGAACTTGGAGTGTGAGTCTTGGGAAATGGTTGGTACATATAGTAGGCTATGACCTGAATTGCTGTCTTACCCAATGTTAGCTGCATCTGGAGTATCTCTGATGCATTATGTTGGGCTACCAGTCTGGAGGTGTGCACATTCTTTATGAATATGGAAACACCACTGACTTTGGAGCTTTGGTCCAAGTTCTGGGGCCGAAAGGCATGGAATGAGTTATAGCCTGGTAGTGCAGGGGTGCTTTCTGCTGCTTTGAACCAGGTCTTTGTTGCAGCACAAATGTCGATGTTCTCCATTTTAAGAAGTGCTTTGAGTGAGTGCATTTTGAGATTTAGACTTCTAGCGTTGAGCAGCATGACCCTCAGATTGCATTTGTTTGTAGCTGTTACAGTGGTAATTTGGTCTTTGGAACACAACCGCTTAAAAAAGGCACTATAGGGGTGACAAAAGCCTTGGCCAGTATCTGGAATCTCAGGGGTGACAAATGCAGGCGATCTCTGGCAAAGCATTAAGGTCTGCCATTCATGTCATCCCAGAGAGACAGATGCTGGATCCCCTTAGAATGACACCAGAAACTTAGCCAGTTGTTGAAATCAATCATTTTCTGCTTGTACTGTGGTATCATTCTGGGTGATGGTAGGATGCTGCTCAGTGCTAGAGTCATACCTGCCTGTGCTACATAATCAAAGAGCTCCTCCATGTCTCTTTTCATGTAGCCAAGGGAGATACATCTCAGGTCATTCACACCACATGTACAATGACAGAGTCATATTTGTACCTGTTGTTGAGGGACCTGAGTGTGTGCTTTATGTGGAAGATCCTGGCACCTGACAGGCAGCTGACTGCTACTTTCTCCTTATTCAACCTAGAAAGTGGGACATCAGTGTGCCTCACTATCAAGTCACCTATGAGTAGTGTGTTGGGCATGCTGTTTTGCCTGAGGGGCTTTGGTTGAGTAGCACACTGTTTAGGAGAGTTATGTGTCTCATGATTAGTGTTGTCTTGTGGTGGTCAAGTGCATTTCTGCCTTGGAGATCTCTGCTGTTTGGGTAGATTTTTATTGAGAGCCTCCATGAAAGTGGGTGTGTGGTTTGTGTTTTTATGTGAAGGCAGTGCTGGTGTGTGTCCTGGAGGGCTATGTGTTCCATGTGGTGTGGTGCAACTGTTGACCTTCTCCTCTTGACCAGCTATTCCAGTTTTGGCTGGAGAGTGTTTGGTTTCCAATTTGGATATATAAATGCATCGCTCACAAGTCTGAGTGTTGGGAGATAAGAAGAGGGGTTTGCCAGTGTATAGGATGCAGTTGCTACATTGCCTCAGGATGCCCAGGTTCACCAAATTAATAGGAGAAAGCACAGGGAACTGACCTTTAGACATGCCTGGAGAGGTGGGCATTAATAATAAGTACTGGAGCAGTTTCCTGGTAGAATGTTTAGTGCTCATAGCAGTTTTGTGTGTTACAATAATTGCTAAAAGAAGTCTGGTAAAGTGCTAGACTAATAAGCTAATAAATGTGCAGGAGAGGAGAGAACTAGCAGATCTAAGGGAAAAAATTGAAGAGCAGACTTTGGCACAGCTCAGAAGCTTACAGACCATCCTGGATACAGCAAATCTGTAAATGGACTAGACTAGCTACAGGAAAGGCGGGAAAAGTGCAAACATGGGCTTTTAATCCAGAAAGTTATAAGAGATGGAAAAACTGCCCAAACAGCCAATAAATTACAATTTCTGGGCCAGAAACCACCCCTCATGTGATAGATAGGCTACCTATTTCTCAACACTCTCACTGACAAGCTAGAAGGCTTCCCTCAAACACAGAAAGACTTTGGGGGAAATCTGTATGTGGACTAGACTATTTACACGAAAGGCAGGAAACCATCACAAATGCAGGCTTTTAAACCAGAAAGTCAAAAGAGAAGGAAAAAACTGCCCAAATGTCCAATAAACTACAATTTCTGGGCCAGAAACCACTCTTCTTATGCTAGATAGGCTACCTAGTGCTTACCAATCCCACTGATAAGCTAGAAGGCTTCCCTCAAACACAGAAAGTCTTTGGGGGGCTCAGACGCTTACAAACAGTCCTGGACACAGCAAATCTCTCTCTGGACTAGACTAGTTACAAGAAAGGCAGAAAACAAGCTTAGAATATTTTTACAGAAAAGCAGCTTAAACAGCACTAAAAGCAATTCAAGTACTGGGCAAGCTAGCAGACTTGAGTGTGTAGCAATATTAAAGCAAATAAAGTTTAAATAAATTCACTTTATTCAAACTGTATTCTGAACTGAATTCAGTTATTGTTTTATTCAACTCTGAAGAGTTAAAAAGTGCCAAAAAATATACTTATCAGCCAAGAAGCACAGTCAGTCAGAACACAAGGAGATTCTAGCGAAGGTTTTTTTAGTAAAATGGAAAGGGAGAAAGAATGAACAGAAGATAATTCAAGGCTAAGGACCTAAATGGGTTAGCCTTCTCAAATGTTCTCTCTGTGTTAGGTAGAATGAGCTCATGACAATAGACTGGGAGGAGTGTCCCAGATCAAATTTACGGTAGGGGAGGGCAACTGCAAAGCCACCAAGTATAAGAACAAGACACCTATAGGGAGGGGATGGGAAACTATTACAGCTACTAACTACACTATTTAAGGCAGAAAACACTACAGAAAAAATGTTTATCACAGCTGAAAAACAGCAGTGAGCCACTAAATGAAAGTTTTAAATAGATAAAGGAGCAAGGGGACTCTAGAGAATGTTTTCAACTGCAAACAAATCAATTATATGATACACTCCTTGGCAGAAAATCAGAACAATCAAACAGATGTTTAAGAAATGAAAAACATTTCCAGTTAATACCTTACACACAGTGAAACTAGCTACCAGAAACACAGGATACTCAACAAACAGAACAACTAGGCCTGGATAATAGCAGGCCTCTGTCCAGACTATGCTACCTGACTAGAACACAGAAACCTCACAAAAATATAACTCTCAGTATGAAAAAACAATTTACAGTTAAGTAATTCAGTAAAAATGCAATTGCAGTAATGAAACACTATCTAGCAATCTAAAAATACACTTAAAACAGTATAAAACAGTACACAAATGTAGTTAAACAGTAAAGTGTTATAATAGTGCAAAATGTAGTATATTAGCTATATAACACAATTATAAGCATTAAGATGTGCAATTCCATAAAATAAATATAAGAAATAACTTATTCTGCTCTTAGAGTCTTAGGGAATTTCTGCTTTGTCCCAGTGATGAGTCACCACTTCACAGCCTGGAAAAAACAAGCACAGCCCCCTGCAGACACAGGGATTAAATAATAGTAAAGATGGAATAATCTAGAAGCTTGAATTACTACCCAGTCCTGCTAGATCCTTTTCTTTCAACCAGTCACTTATGCTATAGAAGGTCAGCCACCCTGGTTACTCTCAATAACAGAGAAGACAAGACACTATCAGCAGAAGATGGCTGCCAGAAACACACGAAATTCAACAAGCAAAACAACCAGGCCTGGATAACAGCAGGCCTCTATCCAGACTTTGCTACCTGACTAAAACACAGAAACCTCACAATAATGCACAGAAAAGCATAGACAGAGCACTCACAAACAGAAAATATAGCTCTCAGTATGACAAAGTAGTTTATAGTTTAGTAATTCAGTAAAAATGCAATTACAGTAATCAACACTACTACGGCTACTAGCTACACTATTTTTGGCAGAAACCACTACATAAATGTTTATCACAGCAGAAAAAAACAGCAGTGAGCCAGTAAATGAAAGTTTTAAACAGATAAAGGAGAAAGGAGACTCTAGAAAATGCTTTTAACTACAAACAAATCAGTTATATGATACACTCCTTGGCAGAAAATCAGAACAAACAGATGTTTAACAAATGGAGAACATTTCCAGTTAATAGAAAACAACACATAAAAAAATATGTAAAATATTTAATCTTGTAGCGTTTAGTCGAAGCTGCCATTCAACCTACTTCATCGCTACCTTGTTGCTAATATCACCTCCCTGGTCAGGAAGAACCCTATAGGAATGGCAGCTTCGACTAAACACTACAAGATTTCCTGGTATCAATGACTTTATTTCTATTAAATCAGTGTTGAAATTAAAGTCTAGTTTGGTTTAATTTATCTGGAGTTTTTCAAGTTATATATATACAAAATATATATATAAAAAAAGTTTATATATTTTATATATTTTACATATTTTCTTATGTGTTATTGTGACAACTTATATACATGCATTTAAGTTACTGTTGCTGCATCAATTGAGAATGTTTTGAACTATGGAAAATCAATGTTTGTATGAGGTTTATATTAAGCTGTGGTTTATTGGTCGATTTGTTAATTATTAATTACTAATTGACTAAATTAATTCAAATTAATTTGTATAAATTAGGTGCATTTGTGAGTTTACACTGACTCTGATGATGCCATTATTTGGTGAAAGCGCTTAGTCAGTGTTTTGCTGTCATTAAATTTATATTTTTATTTTACTGTTACGTCTTTGCCTGAATCCTTGATGTCCTTGTGAGCAGTGGTCGTTCTTTTTGTGTTTTCTATGAAACTGTGTCCTTTTTTGGGATTTTAATTGATTTCCAGTTAATACCTTACACACAGTCGGTCCATTTCCTCCAGTGGTGTTACTTGTCTTGTGTGGCTTGCTGTATTAAAATTGTATTTTAGTGTGCAACACCTGAGCGTGCAGGTATTCTTAAAATGAATTAATTGATAATTGCAGGTGGTTAATAGTTGTCATTAAATTATTGCATCTGATGTCATAATCATTAAAGCCCCATTGCTACTACGGTGTATTTGTGTGTGTGTGTGTGTGTGTGTGTGTGTGTGTGTGTGTGTGTGTGTGTGTGTGTGTGTGTTTGTGTCTGTGGGGGTGAAAATACCTCTTTGGCCATGTGTAGTTCAGGAAGCAGATGTGGTCAAAGATTGTCTAGACTTACACTTCACTCTGTGCTTGGTAGCATGTAACGGGATATCTAGAAAAGCTTAAGTACAAGGATTGGTCAGAGTTAGGTGAAAATATCTAGTAAATTACAAATAAAGGTGAACTTGCGATCATGGAGCTATGATTGTTGATGGTTACATCACCAGACCTAGAACCAGAAGCCTTTGATATAATATTTGAGGTAAACATTGACAGAAATCCATTAATTTAAATAAAGTGGATGATATATATATATATATATATATATATATATATATATATATAATTATAAAAGTATTTATGTGTACAATTGTACAATTATAAAAAAGTACTGTATTGCCTTTGATGTGCAATGTCTTATACTAACCATTTTTCCTTTAGATTCACAAAGTCATAAGGATTGCATTCTAACAAATCCAAATAAATGACACCAACGGGTATTCAGAAAGTTTGTAATGGCATGTGCTACACTAACAGCAAAGTGAACTTAGAATACTGTGGCCTGATACATTATCTGAATGCACAAGTTCTGGCATAGCTCCATCAAAGAGGATAAAGGACTGCATAATAATACATCATGTCTGCAATTATATCAGAATTTCCCTGCTGAAGTGGCTGTGCTATAATTGGTCATGTGAGTACACTGAAAGCCTAATGCTATGCCTGTTCAAAATGCAGCAAAGCGTCTTATAGCTGTAACATGACCAGCCCAAACATGACCACCACAGCAAAGGGTCAAGTCATCTCATTGTATAAATGAAGAAAAAATGTTGTTATAGTGGGTCTGAAATGTGAAAGACAAAGCAGTAGAAAATACAGAAGGAGAGCATAAAGGGAAGAGCCACTGTGGTGTGCAGAAGGACTTTTTTTTGGGTGGTGGGGTGGACAGGTACTCATTTTCTATTTTTTAAGAAGGCTGAAAGGAGATGCTAGCAAGCTGTAAGTACTGGGAGGAAGGAAGGCAGAGTGAAGAAAGGAGAAGCAAAAAACAAACATAAAATGCATACAGGGACTGGCTGTGTAGGAGCTGATACAAGATGGGGAGAAAATGTAGAGTGACAGACTGAAAGGGTAGACAATGGATGATAGGAGAAAAGAACTACAAACAGAGTATGAGGCGTGACACATTAAGAATAGGAAACTATGATGGACAATAGGGAGGGGGAAGGATGGCCTGTCTGATTAGCACTAAGGGGAACCCAACCAGATGTCAATCACCTCCAAGGCTGACATCATGAATGGGTGAAACCTCAGGTGGCTCTGGCTATGGTCAGGGCCAGCCAGCTATGTGACTCTATCAATTGTATAAAGAACATAAAGAAACAATTCATGGTATCAGTTCATTATACAGCTGCTGGCCTACTTCAGTCATAACTAGCCACCCCATTTGTCACTCCATGACATGGGGGAACCTTCTGGACCCCCTCTTTGAGGAGTAGTCTTCATCCTCCTGCTGAGAATTGGCCATGGCGGCCACCACTGAGTTCTCCAGGTTGCTTCCACAGGGTTCCCTTTGTTACTTTTTGGGGATGTAGTGCTTGAGACTGAAAGCTTCCCAGTAGCAAGCACAATGGCTACTGCAGACCAAGGTGGCTGCCAGTTGACCTCAGTCTGCCACACAGCTGATCCTTCAAAAAAAAGAGAGAGAGATAAACACAGTGACAGAGAGACAGAGTGAGAAAGAGAGAGAGAAATACAATAGATTAGTACACATGCATGAATATACATGTAAATTGTACAGTTCAGTCAGCTATAAACGACTCTTACTCTGCTGACTGCACAGTCTATGACATCTCTTTAGACCAACAGCCCAATTGATTCCTATCTACGTAGTTGCTATAAAACATAAAACAGACAGTAATCATATGACATATCCCTGACAACAGATGGCAATTGCAGGCACAGGTAGTAGTCAGAATAGAGACTGCCAAATCAAGTAGTGAATGCCTACAACAGAAAGCTAACTCACTGTCTCTAACCTTTACCTCCCATTGGTGGAACAGGTCTAGGTGTTATCTCTGCAGGTCACTGACCTATTTTTGCACTGCTTGCCAGAACAAGTAATACCAGTTGCATCACTCACCTCCCTGAAAAGATGGTGTCAGCCTTCAGGTTTCTGCAAGCACTCCCATAGTCCTTGCAGAGCACGTGGAGTAATATATTAGTTTTCTGACTGCAACAAATGAGAGAACTGCTGAACTCAGTGTCTGAAAAAGGACAAGTTCAGTATGCAGATTAGATCAGGTCGGAAAATGATAGGCTGCGATGCATAGTCACTTGACGTACATCTTTTGGCAGCAGGACTACATGATGCAAAGTATCAGCTATGCATACAGACAGTATTATGAGCTTCAAAGTCATTGTGCATATAAGCATTGTGCTCTTGACTTTCCTACCAGGGAACAGGCACAGACCAGTGTGGTTGCTCTCTGAAAGGCCTCAGTAACTAGTATAGGAAGTACAATGCATACATTGCTATCCCCAGTTTTGGAAAGGCTACACAACTCAATTGATTCTGTACGTGGGGGATATGTCACTCAAAGCTCACAAAATGTCCTAGCATACCTCTCAATCTCTTAGTGCAAGAAATCTGGACAAAGCCTGCAAAAATGGGGTCAAAGGCTGAAAAATAGGGACAGATTTTAAATATTGCTTTATAAACTTTAAAATTTGCTAGAATAACATGGTCTGTGTTAACTATTTTCTGTTTTATATCTTGGGGCTCACTGTACAACATCCAAGTTTTTCATAGATTTCACAGATATTCCAAGGCCACTGAAAGGCCAGGGTTCATGAATATCTGCTCATCCTGATGTGATTCAGTAAATCAAACTACATAATTTGTCCAGCTGTAAACCAAGTGTAAGCAATGGAATATACTTCTTCTCCTTTCGGCTTTTCCAGTTAGGTGTCACCACAGTAGAACAATGGTCCACAGAATGATTGGCAGTGGAGTTTTACAAAGTTGAGTAGCCAGTCTGGCACCCGCTTTCCAGAGAAGGCACACACATGCACACACTCATACCTAGGGCTAATTTAGAGTGTCCATTTCACCTGCAGCATGTCTTTGAGATGCAGGAGGAAACCAGAACACCCAGAGGAAACCCAAGCGACTGCAGGGAGAACATGCAGACTCTGCAGAGAAGGCACCCCAGTCGAGAATATCTTGCTGTGAGGTGGCAATGCTAACTGCTGCACCACTGTGGCTGCCCTAGCATTGGAATATACTAATAATCATATATTGAGCCATGCTGTATTGCTAATTTTTCAAAATCACTGCAGAGTGATTCAGAAAGATATAAAACATGCACAAACATGACACACTGTCTTTAGCTTTGAATTATAACACATGTTGAAATACAGTCAAAGGAAACTTTAAAATATGCTAGGGTTTGCTGCAGCCCTTGTAAACCTGTACCTGCAAGAGACTCTCATAGAAAGTGCTGCTGCTGCTGCTGGTGGTGCTGCTATCAGATGTCGTCCTCAAAGGCATAGATTACTTAGACAATGTTTGACCTACCATGGGCTACATGAACTAGAAATAATCTGTTATAAGGTAAACAGAGGCACCATACAGGAAATAGTAGACATCTGCCAACCTCATATGAGACCTATGGGAACTGTAGAGAACCCATCCCAGTGAATACTAAGGTATGTGTATCTTTACATATCTTAGCTAGAGCGACTTTTCAATGACCTGCAGGGAACACAGTGAGGGTTTCACAGATGTCTACCCCAAGAATACTCCTCCAGTTCCTCAGTGCAATTCTTCAATGTGTGGAGAAAAGTATCTGGTTTGTGCAAATTCCAAAGGAGATAGCTGTCACTCTGTAAAACTTCTTATGTCATAGCTCATTTCTTTGAGAAACTAAGGGTCATAGAATACATCCACATTGAAATAAAGGTCCCACATGGTGAAATGGGAAGGAGATATGTAAGCAGAAGAGGGGTATCACTTCCAGGTGGTCTCTGATGCACAAGGTATCATCTATAATGTGTGTGCAGGCCACACAGGCAGTCTCCATGATTTCCACATTTAGTATACCTGTGACCTGTACCTAAAGTTTGCAAAGGGTGACTTTTCACGTGGACATCTAGTGGAGAGGAGGATTTGTCATAAAACCTTGGCTCATGACTCCTCTGAGAAAGCCACGCAACCCCACTAATCAAGGTTGCAACATTGTGCATGCATTGGCTAAAAATATCATAGAATGTGTATCTGGGGTATTCAAATTATGGTTCTCCTGTCTGGATAGCTCTGCAGGTACCCTGCAAGATGACCCTGTCACCTCTGCCAAAATAATGACTGTGCATGTCATATCACATAATATTATACTTGAAGAACAGTTGTAGAAGGATAGTCCAGGGCAAGGACTGCAGTGTCCAGCACCACATGCAGTGGTAGCTGACATAAATGATGGGTCAGATGAGGAACCAACAGACGATAATCACAACAGATGAAGGTGGGCACAATATGCCATGATACTGGCTAAGAGGCAGTGAATTGCACATACTGTCAGCACTTAATTAACATCAGAGCTAAGCTGATGGAAACAGTAGCACTGAAGCATGCAAACAAGCCAAACTTTGCTTACCTCTACAATGCATGGCTTCTGTAAGCATTAGACTCAGGCAACCCATGGCTAGGACATTCTCATGGGCACTAGCAAAGGTATGTGATTAACCTGTCATAAAGAAATGCCACAATGCATGAACAGAGGTAAGCAGAAAATAAAAATCACTCTTACCTACACAGGAATTTCATATCACTAACTGACATAGCCAGCAAAATTGACTGTTGCTTCCCTTTGCATTTTCTGCCAGTGCAGTGAGTCAGGCATACACAAATTATAAATGATTCCTTATACAAAAGGTAACAGAACTTTTGACTAATTATTGCATCTGCTGGCTATTCTGTTATTCAGACATAGTCAACCGTAAGTCGCAAACTGTGCAAAGTGCAGAGCACAGCCATCATCATTTGCACGATATGAGTGTATGGCAGATTAGAAAATAGCTAGTATGCACTATCACATCCAAAGTCATGATGTAATGAAGTCCATTCTGAAGAGTGTGTGTGTGTGGTATCATAGTCATCATGAGGTGTGGTATGTATGGGACTGCAGGGATACAGCCACAGCAATAATGCTGTCCAATGAGTCAAAGACATGTTTTATATGTCTCATTTGTCAGAATGCACAATGTGCAGTAGTCTTATAATATCTTCTGAGGCCATGGAGGAACTTGCCTGTGTCTTCATGGTATGTGATTTACTCTGACATCAGCACTTAGTACACAAGTCTAGAGAATATAGTGTGAGGTAGGTAGGAGTGGAACTCTAGCCAGGTGTCTATGTGCAAAAGCAGCTGGTAACCGTCAGGATTGGCTTACTCAATGAATGGTATATGTATAGTGCTACTTACTGGTAACATTTAGACGTGTGGAGGGTTCTGCTCTTGCAAGTGTTGTACTGTATTTTAAAGGATCCCATATGTATTCCAACACCCTGCTCAAGATATCTCTTCAAGTGTATGCTTCCTAACAACAGTGTAAAACTTATTTTGTGGTATCAGCAGTTATACTCCGGTATTAAGCATGTTGAATAAGGTGGTCTGAGTGTGGAAGAAAATACTAACAGGCAGGATTGGGTTACTCAAGAGAATAATTAGTTGTAATGCTTTCACAGGTTCTGGGTTTTGATCTCTCAGGTGATAAACTTCCTTTTACGGAAACCCATATGCACTCAAACACAATGCTCAGTTATCCTTTTATCTGTGTGCCACCTGACAACTCTGTGGTGTCAGCAGCCGCAGCATAGATCTACATGGCATATATTCATATACAGCACTGTCTGCCTTGAATAAGTTAGCAAAACTGAAAAAGAGAATGTCAGTGGCATGCTAGAGCAGCTTACTCAACAGATGTCATGTGTGACTTGTTTTGTTTTTTTTAATGGGTGGGTGATTTGGATCTCCTAAAATGATATTCTTCCTTGCAAGCATGCTCAGTGTAACTATATATGTTTTGCATCTTCCATTGCACGTCTGTTGCAATAAAGTAGAATTACTAGTCGATGTTGGAAAATCATAATTGTCATTTCTCATCCTGTGGCAAAAACAGCTGACAATTTGCCTTTGGCCATGTGGTTCTGCTGTCTGTCATGCAATGGAGATCAATAATTAAGTGCTTAGGACAACAAGATCATTATAGCCCTCTCACAGCTTCCACCACTGTAAACCTGCAATTATGTTGCAAGTGTCTATGAGGGATGTTGAGTGTCGTGATCCAAGAATTGCTGTTGTTTGTTGCATGATGCACAATTCATTAGTTATTTTCCACTAATGTTGTCACATACCCTAGAGATGTGCATTTTCTCATTACTGCTCCAACAATTTATGTGTAGCAGCATTAGCTAATACACATCTTGTAATTATGACTTGGCTAGATAGGCTTTCCAGTCTCATCTAATATACATTGAAGCAGTGTATGAAACAATTGCTGCTAGACAATAATGACTTAATGCACAGTTGTGTTATTATTACTTCTCCTTGGATATGGCACATTCAGCAGTGCTGTTGTGCTCACTTTTAACCATGGCTGTATTCATTCTCACACATATTTACTCACGTATATCTTTTATACGACAATTTTCTAGCAAGAGTTTAGTCACAGAACAAGTTTAATGACATGTCCCACATCTGCTGTATACATGCATTTCATCTGTTATGATTTCCACAGCTGTTCCAGTTTATGCATCATAATAAATTATTTTCTGTTCCACCTGATATTTTTCTATGGCATATCCTTGGGGATTGCAGTCACAAATGAATGATCTCTTCTGTGTCTCACTTCCTGCCCTTCACAATATCCATGCTACTGCTGCAACTGTTATTCTATTCACTTTCACAACTTTTAGGAGCAGCATGTACAAGTTTTCCCTATATTTGTGCACTTAACCACACATGCATGAGTGTTTGTCTAGTTTTCCTTAATTGGGAGATTGAGATATGTACATGTGTAGTCTTCAACAATTCTTACATGCCTGCATTTTCCCACAACACGTTGTCTCCTAAAAATGTACTGTTTTTCGATGAGAATGACAATCCCGGTAATGCTCAACTTGTCCTATAATTCACTTAATTCAGTGTTCACCAGTATCAGTCTTCATTGTCCATTTGTTGCTAGGCTTTTTCATGCTCATATATTCTGGATTTACCTATCTGATGCTGTGGAGTGTATCCGTTCTTGCTTGTCACTCTGGTTTATCATGCACACTATTTGGTCTACATTGGGCATGCACATCTGGTTGTGCACTTGATTTCCATGACATGACCACAAGCCAGCTTTATGAGCTTGATGTGAGGCTCCTTGTTATGCACTGTGCCTTGGCTTCCCACATATCTGATTAGCAATCCTGCTTGTTGTGCTGATGCAGTCAATCATGTTAGCTACTGCTTGATGAATACCCAACATACATGAACCACCAGGAGAGTCTTATTACCATTTACACCTTATTTTATTTTTATTTATTTATGTATTTACTTATTTACTTATTGCATTTATTAATTGGAGTAGGTCAAATAACCAGTGGAAATTGCATTTCAGTGCAGATACAAAATGCACAGTTTTACCCAACCGAGAAAATGTAAAGCTTAAAGTAATAAAATGGATAAACAAGAAAATGAAAGAAAGCTATACTGGGGAAAATCAGAAATCAATAAAATATAGTCATGTGGCATCTCCTTTGTCTAGGGCAGGCATACCAGTCAATTCCAGAGTAAATTTATGGATACCCATGCAGCCCTCTAGGGTTTCCTTAAAGAAAGATAGAATGTCACACTTCTTTAGATCCAGAGGAAGTTTATTACAGAGGTTTGGGAGATGCTGAGTTATAAATCTGTCCCTTCACCATGATTAGTTTATATGTTGGTGTCAATTTATTTCACTAGTTCTAGTACTGGATGAGATACTGGGCTTGTGGAGATGTCTAAGATAACCAAGTCTTTAATGGCACAGTGACTGAGACAGAGATTATTCCTCAAAAGCCTATAAGATGCTGATCAAGGGGGTAGATCTTAACTAAATGACTTAGACCTATGACATATTCAGTTAGGAACCCTTGGGAGTTTTCTAATTGTTTGATACGTTTAGGGGGATAAATCACAACAGGGACGTTTTACTTGATAAATTGTCTAAGCAATATTGAGCATAAGGGAGTTATTACCTCTTTAGACCATGATGTGATTTATTTGAGAAGCTGTGCTAAATAAAGGAATTTCCTCACAAATGTTGTCACATGATAGTCAAAAGAAAGGGAGTCTTCAGTCCTAGTTTCTAGGTCCCTCACTACATTTTCGATTTGTAGTGGTGTGTTGTTTATGCAGTATGATGAGGAGAGAGATTGTCTAGTAAAAGCAATGATACTACATGTTGTAGCATTTAGTCTGTGCCCATATTTAGTAAAGCAAGTGTTTATTAGAGAAAATTAATTCTGGAGGGTTTTGCTGTAGGAGGGTGACTTAACAAAAAAATCCCAGCTTGCAGTCATCTGCAGACTTAATTAGCCAGATGTCCTGACTTTCTACTTGGATATTTGAGAAGCAGATCCTGTAAAGAATAGGTCCCAGTACTGAGCCCTGAGGTACAGAGCTTTTTACTGTCATACTTTTGATGAGGTTCTTGTAACTCACATTGTGTGGCTTCTGTTTTTCAGCCAGTTTGCTATATATCTTACCACATATGGGTCACTTTTTAAATAATTTAGCTTCTCTATGATGCTTGCAAGGGGAGTGGTGTTGAAAGCCTTGGCCATATCATGATACACCATGTGTACTAGATGGTCATCATCTACAGCCTCTGTAATACAAGATTCAATAGACAGGTCTACCTTTCAGAAAACCAAAATGTTGGGGGTCAATTCTAATAAGAATGTTTATGTCATAGTTTAGGAGGTCAGTAATAATATATTCCATGGTTTTGCAGATGAGGCTTGTAAGTCTGATATGTCTATAATTACTCAAGTTGTTTGTAAGGCCAGCCTTATGGGGTCTATATCACATCAGCGAATGCTAAAAATAGCGAACGCTGATATATTGAACTTCAAAGTCCAAAAGCTGAAAACAGCGAAGGAACGGATCAGCAAATTTTTTCACAGGGAAAAAATTTGCTGGGCCATTCTCTGGGCTTTGCTGTTTTCTCTACTGTGGTGCAATCTCAGAGTTGGTATATTTAAGTTGGGGGATATGGGATATGGGGGGTGTAGGGGTGAAGACCCCCAGTTAATTTTGACTGTATACTTTATTATTTTTATTTTTTGGATCAGCAATTTTTTTCCATGGAAAAAAAAAATTCACTGATCCATTCCCTTCGCTGTTTTCAGCTTTCAGATTTTGAAGTTCGATATATCAGCTTTCGTGTTTTTTAGTGTGTGCTGATGTGATATAGACCCACCTTATGGAGGGGTGTCACCACTGCAGTGTGCCACTTCTCAGAGACAAAACCAATAGCTAAACATAGGTTAAAGAGTTTAAGGACTGTATCTACAAATGCATGTTTAACATAACACTATTAATAAAGCAATCAGGTGTATTGCCAGGTCCCCTGGAGAAAGTATTTTTGGTTTTAGCTAATACTTCTAGTAAATGATTTTTAGAGATAAATGGGACAGTAAGGAATTTAAATAAATCTGGGCTATGGATAGATTTTTTTGAGATGAAATGACACTAAATTTATTTGCAAAGATATTGGCAATGTCTATTGGATCAGAATCAAAGGCATCATTGTGAATAATTTAAAACAATGAAGAGTGTTATTTCTTGGCTTTTGAACATAGATACAGAAGGATTTATTATTGTCTTTGTCTTCAGATGCCAGCATAAGCTCTTGAGATCCTTTAGTATACTTGATGGTGCTCTTCAGATCTTCATAAGTCACCAAAGCTAATTAGTTCATCAATAAAACACCCCTACGAGTTGGCCTGATAGGGTTCTGGGAACATATGTAGACAGAAATATGGCACTTGAACAACATATAACCAAGATAGAAATGATCTATGTCACCCATCTCATAAGCAAGGATATGGCATCCAGGTCCAAGGACAGTATAGTACCACTCTACGCAGCCCTTATCAGACCATTCATTTAGTACAATATCCACTTTGGCATGTAAATATTCAGGCACTAGCTACAGTCTGAGTGCCCTCAAATATTCCTCACCAAGAGAATCTAGGACATGACCTGTCTTCTACAGAATGCCTTAAGATCTAATCTCTGTACTCAGTTTCCTACAGGTTACTGAAAGGCGATCTATGTCTGGCATATAAGTCATCTTCAAATGCAGCTCTGATGGATCTCTTGTACATCCACAAGACAAACAGCAACAGAAACACTAGATTCAAGGAGCTTAACTTTGTCTGTGACATAAACAGAACATGCTGGATGGACCAGTATGTCGTTCAAAGGACCCCCTCATTACAGAATAAGCACCCCATCTACATCCCTGACCCCATTCAAAAGAAACCTTGATCTTTGGATGGGAAATCGCAACTTGACCCACAGCCTGCCCCCCCTTTGTCTTTGATGGGCTTAGTTCAACAGTAAGTAAATTAATCCCCCACTAACATACCCCACCAACGTAACCCTTAGTTACCTCTTTACTAACATACTTCTGCATATAGGCAAACAAGAAAGTCAGAGACAAAACTGGGTTGGGTTGCATGGCTAGGCTTGTAAAGACCATGGTGGTCATTAGACTAGTATCGATCTATGATCCTATAAAGTTTTTGATTTTATTCTTGCGAAGAGGGGTTTTAGACCTACTAAATAATTTGGGGAGGTTCCTTCTTTTCTTGTATACCTATGTTGCCAGACCACCAGAGTGGTTTCATTTTGAATTTCTCATAATTCTTGGTGATGGAAAGGATTGCTCTATGAATGTTTCTAAATGGGTGTACACTTCCTTAGTGAGGCTTGCTGCTGCCTCAATGTCAACGGAAATGCAGTCATAAGCAACTTTTGATATTTTGTCATAGAATAGGTTAAGGATGGCACATTTGTTGTTCTTACATTTAGTGGGGGGTTGCATAACTCATCCAGTAAGAGAGGCACCAGTTATTCAAATCTGCTCTGATACACACAATACTGTTATACCATAGCATAGTGAATGCTTTTGTCAAATTTACAACAAAATGTTTGTGAGGATTTACATGATCATCTCAAACACATGCACTTCAGTAATTTCATTCTTTTATAAGCCATCACACATGATGGTAAGTATTTTATACCTCTAGCTGAAATTAATACTTATGTCAGATGGGATTATTTGTGGACACCAGGTAGTGGCTATGTTGAGTGAGGTTGAGTGGGGTGTCCCTCCACTGTTACTGTATCTCACTGGTTTTTGATAGCCTGATTCTGTTTAGTTTAACTGTGGAGGTTTTGCTGTTCATTCCACTCCTCAGTGAAGCCCATAAGGATTGCAGCTGGACTAGAAGCGTATCATTTGCTAAACTTATTTTGTGAGTTTGGAAAAATAGTTACACTTATGGAAGAGTCTATAAACTGTTTAGCAAAAACAAGTTAAGAATTATCTTTAGTACATTATTTTCATGTATATGGTTACTCCAATGAAAATGTAAATACCCGTAGAATGTCAAAACTGCAATACGTTTACACATTGGCTGCTCCGCATTGTGTCAGATAATTACAAAAGTCCTCAGAAGTATGCTACTTTACCATTGTTGTGTTATCCTCCAACCACAAGTAGGCAGAGTATTTCCTGGGTCCTTTGTAAGTCTTGTGTTCTTTCTAATAATCCAGAAACTCCTTTTGTCAGTACAACGCATTTAAAATGTGCTTATCCTGTGATTTTGAATTATACTATCCCAATACACTTAGTTCTTTTCAGTGGCTCACTTCAAATCACAGCAGCACATAGCTTTCTGATGTCAGTCCTAAGGCTTAAGTTAATCCATACCTTTCATTAAGTTATCATAGTTGTATGCAATCTTTTATTTATACCCCACTTAGGCAAGTAATTAGGCCTTTGCCCTGATAGTACCATTTTTTCATATTACAATATCAAAAAAGTAAGAATCATCTGCTGAATTTAAGAAAAGGCAGAAAAGGCTAGCATGAATCTTGCAGTATTTTTCTCTCACATTTACAGTATAAGGCAGCTTTCTGATATCATCAATGAGTAGTTCATGAATGTGATACTTCAGTAGCTCATTTACATATAATTCTATTCCCCAGGGGAGGTGTGGCATTCATGCATTGAATAGATCTCTTATATGCATGCACAGACACAACAGAGGTACAGTAATCAGAAATATCCTGGTTCAGAGTACAGAAGGATGTAGGTGTTATTTCTCAAGCTCCCACATACATTGCAGTGATGGTGCTGAGAAGTAGGTGAAGAATCAGCAGTTTGCTGCATGCTGTAATACTCTGGTATACAACTTGCCCTGAGGCTACTTCCTTCATTTCTTTATGGCTTGGACCTAGGACACAGAGTGGCATTGTGGAAAGCTCATTAGTGTATTACCTTATTGCACTATGCAGTGTTTTGTAAGACGGCAATTTTATGAAATGCAAACTTTTGTAATACAGGATAGTGGCTAATACAATGAAGCAAAATTGACTTGCTCCTTAGTGCTCCAAATGTCTCATTTGTATAAATCTTAAATAATATTTGCACTATTCTTTGCCACTTGATGTCAGATTATCTTGTCATGACTCAGACTGATGGTGCATCACAGACCACACATTGATAGCACACATCCTCAGGACTTCTGAGTAACTGCACAAAATGGGCCCTGTTTTTATAAAATCTCACTAAGACAACATAGCATATATCATGGACAGAAGTATGTTAAAAGATAAAAAAGTCAGCTGGGTACACAAATCCCAGAATAAAAAAAGTGTCCAATCCTGGTAGGTACACTGATGCTGGGACTTGAGAAAAATGACAGTGTATAATCCTCAAGAAATGGAATCATTCCTACAATGGGTTTAGGCCAGAATCAGGCTAGAATATGCCATCCCCCATTGTAGAATGAAGTAGTAGTCTACAAAAAACACAAAAATTCACAAGCCAAGAAATAGCCATAAAAATGATAGAGTGGACTACTGAGGATAAGAAAGTTATAGATTGTTACTATTAAGAAAGAAGCCCAGAATTTCTGGATTGAAGATAAACAAAAAGATTAAGAGAAAAACTGTCAAAAACTTCAAATGTAAATTGGTGTTAATTAATATGACAGATTGAGGAAAAACAAAATATAGACCAAGAAACCTTGGACTGTATGGAAAAAGAAGTGACCGAGGAAGTGCTAAATATAAAGAACAAAATCTAAATATTTTTGAAAGGGATAAAAAAGAAACATAGACATGGGAAAGAAGAAGAGATCTGAAATGGTCCAGTATATATGCAAAGGAGAAAGCCAGACTAATCAATGCAAAAAAGCAACTCCTACGATATTTAAAGAGAAATGCATGCAAAGGCACCTGGATATTCAGTATACAAAAAGTAAGGATACAAAGGGGAAATGTAGAACAGAAGATTAGTAAAGTAGAAATTAAAAAAAAAAAAAAAAAAGAGCTGAAGTTATGGAATACCTGTGAAGTGAAAGTCTTTAGGCTAGATTCAATGAAGCCTACACTAAGTTTATACTAAGTGTACACTGTTCTGAGCAAACAGACAGCACAGACATAACACACACTTTCTTCCTCCTAATTTTAGTTTTTCTGTTGATAGTCTTGCAGCTTTAAGTATTGACAGGGATTCATACAGGTAACACTAAGTGCAGACTACATGCACACTGAATGTAATCTTTCTGAGTGACTAGAAAGCATGAAAAATGTGATAAGAATTTTATTGAATGCATATCATCATGTACGCTTAGTGTAGACTTTATTGAATCTGGCCTTTAGTGTAGAAAGTCTAACAGAGGTTATGTCACAGCATGATGGGACAATAAGTCCCCAAGGTAAGGTGAAACTGGAAGAGTGTGAGCCATCTTAAGAAGAAATATGGACATGGGAAAGAAAAATAAATTTAATATGGTGCAATATTTATGCAAAGAAGAAAACAAAAATAATCAATGCTAAAAAACAGCACCAAAGATATTTAAGAGAAATATAGACAAAGGGATCTTGATGTGAAAACATTTTACAATACAAAAAATAAGACAACAAAGGGGGAAAGTAGAAAAGAGAATTGGTAGTGGAGAAGTTAAAGAAATATAAACAAAAGTTATGGATTCATTATGAAGTTAAGGATTTAGTGTAGAAAATGCAACCTCAGTAGGAAAACAGTACAAAAGTTTAGTAGGAAGTGCACAGTAAGAGAAGGAGCAAGAAAGGATGGCAACTTTGATGCAGTCAATGTTGTGAAGTGACAGGCCAGTGAGTTCCCATATGAAAGAGCAATAGATTAAACATGATGAAGCTGAAGAGAATATGTCACAGAAAGATGTTGTGGAACTTTTTTTTATTTTTTTTATTTTTTTTCCCAAGATGTGATGTATCTTTATATTGTATTTAGAACTCAACTATCTTCCTTTTTTGCATTAACAATGTTCATATGTCTGTTATGTACCTGGAGCTTTTCTCCCAGGGCCTCCGCTGAAAATGGACATGTATCCAGTCGGACTCTCCCGGTTAACAAATGTAAAATAAATAAATAATAAATAAACTTTCTGCAGAATGCCCACCGGAAATGAGGAATAAAGAATGTGCCCTTAATTTAGAAGGAAAAAGATCTAATGAAAGTGTTGCTTGATTTAATAGAGATGGATAGGCATATTAAGACTGATGAAAGAGATCAGAAAGTCATTAAGACCCAAAATGTTAGAAGTCTGATAAAAATAGATGAGGACAGTAATCAAGACTATTAACAAAAATGTATGTGATAAGCAGATACAATATATTACTATGCAGCTAAATTAATACCAGATAATAATCTTAGCACAAAAATGTAAGGCAATAAGGGAAAGGAATTGAAGAAAGCAAATGTCATCATGGAAGTATCAAATAAAACTATAATTCAATTAAAATAAGAAGTATCACTATCAGAGAAGTATAGAAGAGGGAGCAGATAAACATAAATACTTAGAAAAAATAAGTATGATAACTGCAGAGTGCGGTATTAGAACAGACCAGGATCTATTGTACATTATTGCTAAACTAAAGATATCAGTACAAGTAGGAAAAACTTAGAAGCTATACAGATAAATTGAAAGGAAAAAAATAATCAATTTATTGATGACCCAAAAACGTTTTATAGAGAATTGGTAAACAACAAAGCAAAAGGAATATGAACACCATCAAAAAAAGAAGAAATAGATATATATTACAGAAATATCTATGAAGACCCAGTGGAGCATAACAAAGGTACTGAATGGATAAAAAAAAAAAAGAAACAGTAAGAAGTTCAAATGTACAGTATATAAAATGAGATGAAGTAATGGCCAGAGAAATTGAAACAAAATTAAGAAACGCTCCTAACTGGAAAACCACAGGTTAGTACATAACTTCTGGCTAAAAGTATTAATATCTTCACAAGAATATTTAGCCCTGAATAACAACTACTTATTCATAGGTTCATAGGTTGGTACTAGGCTATCAGCCCTAGGGCCTATACAAGCCTAGCCATAACAATTCCCTGGCTATTTCTTCCCACATTATTTACTTTCCTGGACCCCTGTCTAGCAGGGCGACTGACGTGATCCCTGGGGTGAATTTCTTTTCTCCCATCCAATCGTCAAGGTTCCTCTTGAAGAGGTCCAAAGAGGCACTCTGCTTGACATGTATGGGCAATCTATTCCAGAGTCTGGAGAGTCTCTGGGTCAGGAACCTATCCCTCCAGCATGTTTTGTTTATTGTGATGACAAGGTTTAGATCCCTGGAGTGTGTAGCTCTGAGGGATTGGGATTTCTTTAAGTGTAGCATGTCCAACAGCTCTGGGTTTGACATGGCCTTGTATGTTAAGCAGAGATCGCCTCTGAGTAGACGATATGCGACAGAGTATAGCTGGAGTTTTTAAGGCGGTCAGCGTAGGGCATCTGCTTTAGGCCTGTGATTCTTTTAGTGAGGTATTTCTGAGGCCTTTCCAGTTGTTGCAGATGTCTTGAGAGGTACATACCAAATGGGGCGTTGTATTCTATAATGGGTCTAATGAGGGATGAGTACAGTGGGACAATGACCTCCTTTTTTCTGGATGAAAAGCCCTTCATGATGAGGTGTGCCACATAGAAGGATTTCCTGATTGTTGTGGCGATGTGGTTATCGAAGGTGAGACCACTGTCCACCTGTGTCCCTAAGTCTCTTATCACACTTTCTGTGTTTAGTGTACTGCCACCTATATGGTAATTCATGGATACATGTTTTTCCCAAAGGGGATAACAATACATTTCTTGGCATTGAGCTTGAGCCCATGGCTCTGGCACCAAGCATCTGTTTCTGTAAGGCCCTTTTGTAGAGTATCCACATCATTTGGGGATTCAATAATGGCTCCCAGTTTGCAGTCATCTGCAAACTTTGTTAGCCAGAGTCCCTTAGTGTTGACCTGTACTTCAGAGAAGTAGATGCCAAACAAGAGCAGCCCCAGGACTGAACCCTGAGGTACTCCACTTGTCACTTGTCTGGAGCTGGATTTGGAGTCGGCTACTTTTACAGTGTGGGTTCTATCAGTAGCAACCCATTGGGTGACATAGGGATTAATGCCCAACTTAGTAAGTTTATCTATGATTCCAGAGTGGGGGATGGTGTCAAAGGCCTTGGCAAGGTCTAGATAGGCTGTGTGGACCACCTTACCCTTGTCCATGGCTCTGGAGACTGATTCAAAGAAGTCAATCAGATTCAGGAACCAAGATCGGCCCTTCACAAACCCAAACTGGGTGGGGTCCAGTGTTTGAAGGTTGCCAATGTCTTTATTTATAAGTTCCATGATAATACGCTCCATGGCCTTGCAGATAAGGCTTGTCAGACTGATGGGACGGTAGTTTCCGGGATCCAAGGTGGATCCCCTTGTGGATTGGGATAACTGTAGCTCTGCGCCACTCAGTGGGCACGAAACCTGAGGTGAGGCTATGATTAAACATGACACTTAGGTGAGGTGCCAGTTCATATTGTAGTTCATGTAGTACACAGCCCGGGATGTCATCTGGTCCCATGGATGCTGTATTCTTGGCTTTAGAGAGTGCGTTTCGTACCTGTGTGGCCGTTATTACTGGAATTTGGCAATCTTCCGGTATTGAGATGGGCCATTTAGGGGGTGAGAGGGGGGTGAAGTTGGCACTGAATCGATCTGCCAGGATATTGGCAATATCTTTTAGATCAGTATATTTAATGCCATTCTGTTTTACCTCAGCACAGATCTGAGCATTGCCATTTAGATTCTTGACATAGTTATAGAATGCTTTGTGGTTGTCTTTGGAATCTTTGGCAATTTTATTTTCGTAACTAGCTGTGGAGGATTTTATGAGGCATCTCAGTTTCTTACTGAGGCCAGTAAGGGAGTTTTTTGCATCCTGGGATTTTCCTCTTTTCTGCAAAAGTTTCTTCCTTTTGTTGTAAAGTTTGTTTATGGCAGGGGACCACCAGATTGGCTTCCTTTTTTGGATGAGAGCATTTTGGTTCTATTTGGGATGGCACGATTCATGCATGAGTGGATGTGCTCGTACAGTGCCTTAGTGTAGGATTCAGCAGTTGAACTTTCAGTTCCGCCTGCATGGGTGTTATGAAGTTTGTCACTTCTGACTTGAGTAGCATGAAGTTGGCTTTGGAGAAGTTTTTTATGGTGGTTTCTTTACTGGGGGGTGGGGGTGGGATGTGGATGTTAAGGGTGATTAGCTTATGGTCAGACCTCACTAACGAGGGGTGACCATAGGTATGGAGCATTGATTTCCCATGTTGGTAATGACCAGGTCTAGGATATTGGAGCCCCTGGTGGGACTATGGATTAGTTGATCCAGGGCATTAGAATTTATGAATTCCAAGAACCGTTGCGCAAAGGTGTTGGGACATGAGTAGTTTTCCCAGTTAATGGCAGGGTAGTTAAAATCACCCAGTATTAGGGTGTTTGTTTCTATCTTAATATTTTCCAGTATGTTTAGAAAGGTGTAGTGAGAATCTTGGGGTATGGTGGGGGATCTGTAGCAAGCTACAATTTGGATTGCAGTCTTACCTAGTGTTAGTTGCACTTGGAGAATTTCAGACACATTGTGTTGACCAACTAGCCTGGTGGTGTGAATATCCTTGGTGAATATTGACACTCCTCCACCTTTAGTGTTTCGGTCCTGGTTTGGTGGCCAAAAAGTGTGGTAAGAGTTGTAGCCTGGTATTGCAGGGGTGCTCTCTGGAGCCTTGAACCAGGTCTCAGTTACTGCACAGATATCGATGTTCTCCATTTTTAGGAGTGCCTCGAGAGAGTGCATTTTGAGGTTTAGACTTCTAGCATTGAGTAGCATTACCTTCACTACCTTATATGCTCAACCCAGACAGACACCAACCTGGTTAACAACGGGAACAAACTTTACTCCTCCTTAAGAGTGAACCTGCAAGCTGTATTAAAAAAAAACTATAAACCAATAACTTGTCTTCCAACAATGTATCTGTATACTGGAATTGATTCTGCAGAGTTTATAGTCATTTAGAAGAAAACTCAAGCATGGCAATAGAAAAAAGGGTGACAACGAAGGACTTGAACCTCAGCACAGAAATAAATAGAACTTGCTGGAGGGACAGGTTCATAACCCAGAGGCTCCCTTCACTCTGGAATAGAATTCCAGTTTATGTGAGGCAGAGCACCTCACTGAATCTCTTCAAGAAGAATCTCGATAGGTGGATGGGGGATCGTAGGTTTGTCCCAAGGATTACTCCCGTGTCACTATTAGACAGAGGCACAGTAAACTAAACCTTAAAAAGGACACAGTATACTCAAATCAAGGGGTGGCGTAAGCCATACAGAATCGGGCTAGGCTTATAATTGCCCCAGGGCAGATAGCCTAGTATGAACCTATGAACCTATGAAAAAAAGGAAGTCATATGGAAAAAAGAATCATCATTTGTTGTTAAATAAAGTCATAAAGGAGAATTGTAAAAAGGGAAATAATGTAAGTATGGCATAGATAGATTACGAAAAAGAATTTGAGAGCAACCCATATTCTTGGATGGAGGAGTGCTTACAGTTGTATTAGATATATCCTGCATTTATCAGTTACATTACAGTGACTATGAAACAGTGACAAACCACTTTGCAGCTAAGCCATAATAAGGGACAAATTATTATCCCAGGGTTAAAAATTCAAAGGGAGATATTCC
This sequence comes from Protopterus annectens, assembly GCF_019279795.1. Lineage (NCBI taxonomy): Eukaryota > Metazoa > Chordata > Ceratodontiformes > Protopteridae > Protopterus > Protopterus annectens. The sequence continues at coordinate 1,759,190,096 of NC_056737.1, read as the reverse complement.
AGGGTGACTCTGTCACCACTGCTCTTTTGTCTTGCCCTTAGCCCATTAAGCTGTCTACTTAAAAGATTAGGTCATGGTTACAATTTGGCTCCGGGACAAAGAGTTGTCATTTTTTTTTTTTTTTTTTGTGGATGATTTAAAACTGTATAGTTCATCAGATGATGAGCTGTAACCACAACTGGAAGTGATCAAAAGTTTCTCAGATTATATATGAATGTTATTTGATCTTGATAAATGTGCAAAAGTAACCCTTAAATCAGGAAAGCTGCAGCAACAAGTAAATATCAGTCTGGTACAAGGATGTGATAATAAAGGAACTTGAGCAGGAAGGAGTGTGTAAATATTTGGGAATTTATGAAGGATTAACAATAAAACATGAACTAATACAAATAAAACTCAGTAAGGAATATTTTAGAAGACTAAATTTATTACTGAAAACAGTCCAGACATCTAGGAACAAAGTCCAAGCTATAAACCAATTTGTTCTTCCTGTTCTAACTTATAGTCTTTGGGTGGTTGACTGGCCCAAAAAAGGTACTGGATCAGTTAGACAGAAAAACAAGAAAAATGATCCACACTTATCAAAGGATATATAAAAATCAGTGTATATGAAAATTATATCTTCCTAGTTCTGAAAGAGATATGGGCCTTCTCAAAACTGATTACATGTATAGACTTGCAATCACAGGATTGCTGACCTCACCAGATCCAAATATAATGAACATTTTGAAACATGAAGAGAAGAAATGTAAGATAACTTTCATGCTTAGTTTACCAGAAGCATATCTGTGTCAAGCAGAAATGGAAACCAAAGAAGAAGTAGACAAAAATCAGACAGTAACTGAATGTGCAAAAAAAAAAAAAATCAAAAGAAAGAGTAATAAGAAGAATCAGATGAGAAGGCAAGGAATGTGGAAAAGGGATAAATATAGTTACAAGTACAGAAAAACCCTAGAGCAACCTGAAGTCAGGCAGGATTTGATTCAGGAATAGTTAAGGAGATTTGAATTTAGACCAAAAGATGAAGGGTTAATATTAGCTACCCGGGATAGTGGACTAGTACACGTTGGTTTACAAAGTCCATTGACCATGTGGAAGAAACAGACAAATACAGGTTCTGTAAAACAGAACTGGAAGCAGTTGCGAATCTTGTTGTTAAGTGTGATACCCTAATAGCCTGTATACTGAAAGGTATAATGATAATGTGACAAGACTGTTGCAATGGGGATTGTACAAACATTACAATACTGAAGTAACTGAGAAGCATTGGAAACAGCAACCTCAAAGCATTATTGAGAGTGATGAAGTGTATCACATATGATCATGCATTACCAACAGTTCAAAAATAGATGCAGGAAACGTAGATACTGTCATCCATCAGACCTCCCAACTGTCCCGAATTACTTAGTTTTTACGGAGTTTTGAGGTCCAAAACATGGGGTGCCATGATTCCTGAGTGGCACCCCTTCATTTCCGATTTCCTGGGCTGTTTTTTTTAAATCTGCCCCCCCAGCTTTTTGAGCTGACGTCATCTCGTGCTCAGTGACATCAGCTCTGTGAAATGGCCTGCCAACCTGTTGGAATTGAGCTCAGCTAGTTCAAACAATAACGTGTGCAACGTGTATGCATTTCTGGTGCCTAGCTGCCACAAGTGAGAATGGAACAAGAGAAACAAGCTGGGAAATGGTGGAACTTTGCTGCTGTGAGTGAGATGAGCTGGGAATGAGCTGCTGCAAGTGAGATGAGCTGGGAATAAGCTGCCGCAAGTGAGAGAATGGAGCTGGGTAAGACAAGCAAATGGAACTTGTGTGTAGCAAATGAACTTAGCTGCTGAGAGAGATGAGGAAAGTGTGTGTGCGTGTGTGTGTGTGTGTGTGTGTGTGTGTGTGTGTGTGTGTGTGTGTGTGTGTGTGTGTGTGTGTGTGTGTGAGACAAGGAACTTTGATCTTAGCTGCTGAGAGAGAGATGAGGAAAGTGTGTGAGACAAGGAACTTAGCTGCTGAGAGATGAGACAAGGAACTTTTGACTTAGCTGCTGAGAGAGACGACGAGACAAGGAACTTTGAACTTAGCTGTCCCCATTCCTTATCAGGTCTGTCTCTGTTGTGGGATCTTTCCTGAGCAAAGGTTACCTGCAGTGTAGTTGGGTGCTCAGCTCATGTACTATGAGCCAGTCCTAGATTTCATAGCTTTTGTTATTTATAAGATTAATGTGCCTATACTCTGTGTCAACATTTTGCTTCTAATTTAAGTGTTTACTGCATTTAGTTACACTGTTTTTACTTGAAAGAGGGAAAAGTGGCTAGTCCTTCTGACTTCAGCTAGAAAATGCAAAGAGAACATTTTTATTAGACCCTTGCTATGTTTTTCAGTATATTTGTTTTACTTATTAATATTATTCTTATTCTTTGTAGATCATTTTTGCATGGCAGTAATCTAAAACACTGACTGGCAAGGCTGGTTAATTAGAAATTTTCTAACTTGGTCCTTCTTTACCTTTGCCTTTCTTACATTCATTTTATCGTATATTTTACCTTTCTTTGATAAGCTAGTTCTCTTTTGTCAGTAACCTGCAAATGCAATCACTTCTGTATGCTAGTGTGATTCCTTGATCAATTCCTACTTTTTCTCACTATACTTTGTAACATAGTCCCACAACAGGCTGGGGTTACATCAGCAAGCTAATCATTAGTATAATGTATAACTTACGTAAAACCGCTGAAGTGATGTTGCATGAAAAAAAAAGAAAAACGTTCACAGCAATCGGTTTACTTACAAGTGCAAATTCGTGAAAAGCTGAGGTACTGGAAGCTATAGAGACATTGTCGTGGTCTTTTTAAGTGTTTTTTATGACTTAACTATATTATGTAAACAGTTAACTGTAACCAGATTGTAATTCAAATTACTTTCTTCCTGTCACTTACAGTCAATGTTGGCTAAATTCATAACTAATTTTCTGAATAATTTGTTTTAAGCTGCAGAAGTAGTAGGTAATAGGAATGTAGGGCTTACTGGCCTTATTCTAATTTGTAAATGCAATCTGGTTCCTTTCTTGTTGGGAGGTGAAAGTAAGATTTATTGGCTTCAACTTTTTGGGAAGTACAATGTATATATTGTATAATTTATATATTCTTATGGTTGTTGAAAGCGTGTCCATTACTTTCTGATTTATTCTATGTACAATATTACTATCTAATTTTACTCACCTTTGCAACTGATGTGATTGCATTCACCTGAGCTGTGCCTAAAATTGATCCATTGTGATCAGTGCTAAACAACCTCATTTAAATCCTGAACAGATTTATTTGGGTCATTGAGGGTGGTATCCCAAATAGTTTTCACAAGTGTATCATTTGTTGCATCATAGCTTCCTTTAGTAAAGTCTAAGAAAATTGAATTATTTATGCATCGATTTGATAATACTACTGTGGCCTTTGCTACTAAGATTATAACTGCAGTTGGGGAGCAGAAAGATCCTGAATTTTTCAGTAGGATATGAAAGATTTTGCCACCTTTAGTTGGATTTTTTTTTATATTTTGTTTGATATTATTTTGATAAATATAGTTGATTGATATTTTAATGTATTTATTTGCTGTTGAAAAGTTTGGATAGATAAATACCCCCAGTGGTGAGAGAGATGAGAACAGGAACTTTGAGCTTAGCTGCTGAGAGAGATGAGGAAAGTGTATGTGTAAGTAGACTTTTATAATGGAAATGTTATGAATTGGGCAGTTTTGTCATTATTGTTTCATGCATTTTGTTTCATTGCCTACTGGAAAAATGTTCAAACAATAAATTTAAAATGTGCTCTAAGTCTAACAGGTGTGCTGTAAATGGGGTGAAACTAGGTAATGGGACATTGGAATGGCTGTAGGGGGACTCTGGTGCCATCTTTTGGTTGTCCTTCAGTTTTCATTTGAAAGCTGGTATCCCACAATTCCACTGGAGTGGGCAGGGTTACATAATTATGTATGCAAATGTTATGCTAATCAGTGTACAGATTTGTACCTATTTTTCATGGGCCTTGTCCAGATTTTTGATGTTTCCAGGTTGAGAGGTATGACGTCCATGAAAAGAAGATTAAAGTAGCATGGATCACTGAAATTGCTACACCTACTGATTACAATGTCTTAAGCACAGAGAGACACAAAGCCATAAGTTATCAGCATTTGCAGGCAGAAACAAGGGCGATGTAGAAGAAGTATACACAGACAGTTCCAATAGTAGTAGGGGCAATGGATCTCATAAAAAAAGAATCTCCAGTCTTATTTAGATGTGCTACCAATACAAGTAACACCATATGAATTGCAGAAGGACTAACTTTTGGGCACATTGAGTAATGCTGAATGCTTTTGGCTAACATCAGGGATTGAAACTGTACTTATTTCATGATCTTTAATCATACATTGACCTGGAGTACATTCCTTTTAAGGGTGGCACAGAGGTGCAGCAGTTAGTATTGTCACTTCACAGCAAGAGGTTCTCCAGTTCAATTCTTGGCTGGGGTGCCTTTTGTGTGGAATCTGCATGCCCTACCTGCATTTGTATGGGTTTCCTCTGCATGCTCCAGTTTCCTCCCACATTCCAAAGATATGTGTCTGGAGTATTTCTCTCTGGGCCTCCTCTAAAAATGGGTTTTGTCCCAGTCAGACTTTTCTGGTAAATGAATATTAAATAAATAAATAAAGGTATTAGAATCCCCAAAGACTTGGAGAAATTACACCACAAGATAACATTATTGCAAAGGATTGTTATTATGTTTACTATATACAATATTCATAGTATAAAAATTCACTTATCTCAGGTGCTAGAACTCAAAACAACAAGGAAAGTACCACATATTATCTAATCTAATATTGATTTTACTCGCCAAGGTGGTACAAATATTATACACCAAATAATGGAAAAACAGTGCTACCCACTGATAAGTTTTGTTCTACATTTAAATTTATCATTTCTAGTGCTACTTTCACAGTTCCATAACATTCTGACCAGTGATATTCTATTTCATGTATTCTGACATCTAAACTGCTATCTACTTTCTTATGAACAGTTTCTTGAAAGTTTATGAGCCATCATGACAGATAGCAAGGCAGGATTTTTTTCATCATGTTCCTTGCCTTTTTTAATGGGAGTCCAGTAATACTAGTTGATAAAACCCTGTGCATAAGGGACCATGCTTTTTTATAGAGATTTATAGAGTCATAAACATCACAAGGTCACTGAGTCTTATGACTATTCACCTCTTGCCAATACACTCCCTCAGGCTGAACTCCTGTCTCCAGGACAGCCATAGGAATCGATCCAAGAGTACATTATTATATATTCATCCAGTCAGCTAGGTGATATTTAAAGGAAGACAGTGAATCACACTACTTAACATGCAGAGAAAGTTTATTTCAAAGTTTTGGGAGGTACTGAGTTATAACTCTGTCCCTTCACCTTGTTTTATTTATCTGTTGATGAAAATATAAGGTCCTGGTTGTAGCATTCATGGAGGTGTTGGACATGTGGAAATACAGAAGGTCCAGGACGATCAAGGCTGCAATGGTACAATAAATGAAATGGAGATCTCCACTGAAAAGTCCGTAAGATGCTGAATGAAGCTATAGAGCTTCCAACCTGTCCTGGTAGCTCAGGCATCTTTGGCTGTGATCTTCATTAGTAATCTTATTGCCTTTCTAATTGTTCGATATGTTTATTGAGATACATCCCAAACAGGGTGTTGTACTTAATAACTGACCTGATCAGTACTGAGTATAAGGAAGTGATTATCTCCTTAGATTTTGATGATATTCTTTTGGCAATTTGCTGGGCTAAATAAAAGGATTTATTGACAACCATTTTCACATAATGGACAAAAGAGAATGAAATATCAAAATAAGTACCTTGGTCCTGGACTAGGTTTTCTTTTTGTAGTGGTGCCATTTTGTAATGGTATGTTATTTACAGAGTATGATAAGGGGAGGGGATATTTAAAGTTATGATACTGCACTTTGTAGTATTTAGTTTGAGCCCATGTTTAGTGCACCAACAGTCTTTTTTTTTCTTTTTTTAGACTAATTTTAGGAGGAAGGCATGTCCAAATGCTTACAGCAATCCCTGGTTTATATTACATATTGCTATTCTTCTGTGTTTTCTCAATGTAACGTTTATATCTGACTAGTGCAAGACATTAGTGTTTTTGTGCAATGTGAGTCATCTGATATTTTGCTTTACAGGACCTTATTACTGATTCTGGCTAATTCAAAAGATCAAGGCAATGAGTTGCTAACAAACTGACTGCACTATTCTTCGGTTGTATTGCCTCAGCCTCCATTTGCCTATCCTAAAATAATTAATTAACCTAGCATTGCTTCTAGGTCAAACCTCAATAGGGAAACATGTCCAGAGGGACTAGCCAGTTATGATTTCTGCATTTATACAAATATTGTTTCTGCTTGATAAAACATTTCCTGATAGTTGAGTTCATTAGACTACTTGGCAGTCCAGCTAATTCAAAATACTTTTATTCCGGAACCCAGTTGTATCTGTAACTTATCATCTATGCTGTATTTTTTTTAATATCTTACATTAACAAGAGTGTTTGTAGCCAAATATAAGATATTACATTTGTGAACATTTAAAGCATTTTAGGGAGGCACAGTGAGATTCATTCTGAACATAATGTGGTTTTCTTCATCTAAGCTTTCTGCTAATTATTGAATAATGGAAGAACTGAAAGATGCCCAGAAGATAATTTCCTGATGAATTCCGTCACCAAATGTTCTCCTTTGCATCTTCAGTAAGGATAGTATTATATATGCATAACCTTGATGAATGAAGGCAGATGTTGACCTGGCAGCAGTGTCCACCAGTTGCATACTTCCTTTTAAGACCCTTCGAATAATGAATGGGATTTTAAAGTTAACTATGCCCATAACAGTGCAATTATGTGGACAGCTTGTAGTGCACACATAGTGTAAGATGATGTGTTCACTTTTAATACTTCTCATTCAGATATGTTCTAGTATATTCTCTGTTGTACAAAGAAAGGATTACCATTGTGTTGTGTTTCATGTCATGTTTCTCTTCTTTCTGTAAATGATTTTTAAAACTGCTTCAAAGCAGAATAGCTTTATGTGACTAAATCTTGTCTGCCTTCAAACTACAACACAGCTAATGACTCGGTTTGGACCCTGCATTAACATATTTTCATGTGCTGCTGGGTAGAATGGAATTTGTTTCTCAACAATGTGTCAGTTTTCTACAGCTAATTTAAAGATTTGTTTGGGTTTTCGGTGGTGAATATATAAATAATTTAAAAAAATGGCAGTAGCAGTACTCTTATGAGAAGTTTGTTTGTATATGCGAAGTCAAAATATCCTCATTATTTAAACAATATGACAAACAAAACATGTTAAACATAGACTGTGTTCAGTTATAAAACCTGAGAAAGGGCTCAGTGACAAGATGAAATGTTATACTGAGAGCTCTGAACTATTAATGAGCCCAGAAGGAATATATTATTGATGCAGTGGCCAAGATTTTAGTTTAAGAAAATATGGGGACTGGCACTGAGACACGGCAATGCAACAGACCAAACAGTAATAAAGTGATCCAAGCTCAAGGGCACAGAAGGACAGTGACAGTGTAAAACTGGGTGTAGCTGCCAGTGTATGAAGTCAACATTTGCTGATGAACAGATGACTTAGCTGTGAAAGCCAGGCTATATCCTACTTACTAAACCTTGATAAATCAGCTTTCCCTTTGGCTATTTTTTATTTCACTTGACTGCAGCAAGATTTGTGGATATAGCTGCCAGCCATTACTTATTTCCATTCATGGAAACGGCTGCAGAATATAAATCAAAATCCCAATTGTATTCACATCATCATGTGACTCCTGACATCTAATTATGCCACAGTGAAATATTCTGCTGCATCAGTAACACTCCTTAGGATAATCAGATCATACCATATCAGAAAAACATAGAGGTGCATTCTTACAAAAAGCAACTAAAAAACTTGGTATACATACCTCTCCACTCAAGAATTCTGGAAAAAAGCCAAGAAATAACATGGGGATGGATGAGACCTCAAAGCAGGGACGATTCTTAAATATAATCTCCTTTTTCAGGAAAAGTCACACATTATCCCTCTGCACAAAGAAGGAAATTTAACAGACATTGCTAACTTTAGACCTATAGCATTATTATCCCCTTTTTCAAAATACTTCCAAAATGTATTCAGAAACAATTGCTAAAATATCTCCTGCAGGAAGAACTCCTATCCTTCACACAACATGGCTTCCATCTGTCCCATAGTAATAACACTATAGTTCTAACTTATATAGATACTATCAATAAAGCGGGAGATAATGGCCAACTAGTCTCTTCCTTATTTGTAGACTTGTCTAAAGCCTTTGACACAGTTTGCCACAGCAAATTTTCTGCTTCAAATGTCCTCGTTAGGTGTCTCTCAGCCCACCCTTCTATGTTTCAAAAGCTACCTATCCAATATGTATCAGTCAGTAAAATGGCACTCCACCCTCTATCCATACCTCCCAGTCATCATCAGTGTATCACAAGGTTTTATCCTTGGTCCCTCTTCTTTAACATTCTCACTAACACCCTCTACGCATCCACACAATAGGTTTCTCTAATAGAGTTTGCAGATGGCTCCCACTTATTTGCACATCTGACAACATAGCACACCTCCAAAAAGTACTCAGGAAGCTTTAACAGCAACTCAGACATGACTTTGTAACTTACAGCTCATGCTCAACCTAAAAACAAACAAACAAACAAACAAATACTTTTTCCCCAAATTCCTCTCACAAAAAAAAAAAAAAAATGACATTTAATGTCCCCCCTCTCTCTCTCTTTATATTGCAACCAATGAAGTTACTTCTCATAGTAACTTATTATGGATGATATTATATGGTAATCTTAAATTTGGTGTGCATATACAAAATTGCATAAGCAAAACTCATCAAAAACTAGGGATGCTTTAAAGAGTCAAAAACATTCTCACTGATACAACTAAAACTACAATTGCCACTACACTTGTCTATACTTATCTCCTCCCCACTCTTCTTTATGGAGCTTCTATCCTTATTAACATTCAGGTATCACAAATATCAAAATTTGAACAAGGCTAAAACAAAGCTGCTAAACTTGCAGCAAATAACCCTCTCAGAACCCACCACTATATAGCACTGAAAAGCCAAAACTATTTATTACTCTCACATTAATTAACATATATGCAACTTCTTAACACCTATACAATTATCCAGAATCCACCCATAAATAACATTCTACACAATTTTGTTCCTAGTCAGTCATTACAATCCAATGATTATACAAGGCATACAAGGCATTACCAGTCCCCACTCTAATGACCTTCCTGTCCAAAAACCTATCAAATCTGCTGGGCATTGTCTGCACTCATACCATGTTGCTAAGCACTACAACTATTTATATCTATCCATCAGGTTGGTAATATCCATTTCATCATTCAAAACCATTCTGAAAGACTTCTTAGCCAAAAGTTTGCTCTGTTCTTGCTCAACACCAGGATAAACTATATTCCTAAATGTTGTCAAATACCTATTCATACCTTAATTGGCATTTAGTTCTCTGAAGTCAAGGCCATTGCCAATGGCTTCTGGTTGACTAAATCTGCAGATAATTGCAAATTAAGACCTGCCACTGAATACACAATTACACAAATGTTCTCCAGGAAAGGCTGACACAGACAGACAACTGGTGTCAAAGCCAAGAAATAAAACTAAATGCCAAGAAATGCATAATACCATCCTTTAGTAAGTCACCCACCCCTGGTAACTACTATATTGACAACACACCCCTAAGAGATGACAGAGTAGTCAGGGACTTGGGAACACACATAGACACCAATGTATCCTTTGACCATCATGTGTCTACAGTAGTGAGGAAATCATTCCATATTGTGTAACTTATAAACAAAAGTATGGCATCTAGGTCCAAGGAAGTCATTGTTCCACTGTATTCAACATTCATCAAACTTATCATTGAGTACAGTGCCCCTTTTGCTATGTACCTAACCAACATATCCAACAAATGGAACATCCACAGTTGTTCCTCACTATGCAGACCATGTCAAGGCCCTATCCCTGTATTTTGTCTCCTCCAGGCTCTTGAGGGGAGATCTATGCCTGGCATACAAGGCATTGCCAGACCCCAATATAACGGCCCTCCTGCATATCTGCAAAGCAAACAGCACCAGACCTGTTCTAAAGACTTAAACCTTGTCTGTGATATCATATAAATAGGACCTGCTGGAGGTACAAGTCTGTATCCCAGGGACTACTCCTTCTCTGGAACAGGCTCCCCATCCATGTGAAGCAGAGTTCCTCTCTAAACCAATACAAATGCAATTTGGACAATTGGATGGGGAATACAAAATTCATCCCTGGTTTGGGGTCTATGTCTGTAATGGATACAGGCAATCTATAAATGGTTAATCTCCCAGGACCCTGATTGTAAATGTTTCAACTCCCAAGTCCCTGCTTACACTTATCAAGGGTACCAGAAGTTGTCAGATATTTGCGGTGCATGTCTAGGTTTAAAAAGGCCCTTGTGGATGTTTGCCTAGTAAGCACCTATGAACCTATGAACTTTACATCTCCCTACTGTCCCTTCTTCACTCACTCCCTTACTTATATCAATTTCTCTGCACTGGCTTTCTCTCTCATTTTGCATTGAAATTCCTGTTTGTATTATAGTAACTTACCTTTAATTTTTCTATAAATTGGCTGAAATTTCTTTAACTATTACATCTTTGTCACATAATTTTTATCTGCTCTTAACCAATGTTTTCATATTATGTCTAATCTGGTGTAATTGTTTAAATTGTATTTGCTTTTGTATTATTTTTAAAGGCTTTAAAGTATTTTTAAAATGTTTTGAAATACTTTGGTGCTTTTCTCCTCAGGCCTCCGCTGAAAATGGTCTCTTACCCAGTTGGACTTTGCCGCTAATCAAATGGCAATAAATAAATAAATAAATATTACTGTAATTCAATTAAAAAGTTAAAGCATCATGTTTTATATTTTGCAACAATATGCATTTTCTAGATAATAAGAAATAAAAAAAATGATGTTTGGTTTTGTTGACAGACTATAGTCTTCAGTGATTTATCAGAAAATTATACAATTTTTGAAGCAGGGCAAAAATATGAAACAAAATTATGGATGTTCTGCAAATTGAGAGAGGTATATTGGTATGAATCATAAATGAGTAGTTAATTTATGTTATTTTCTTTTTCCACTCTATAAATACAAAGGCAGTACAGTACAATTACACAGAGGCAGTACCAGGTAGAACCTATTCATGCTAAAATACAGTCTGTGAAAATGAACACTGATATCCAGAAAGTAAGCTTGTGTTGAGTTATTATGACTCAGGATATGTCAGACCCAGAACACTCAGGTTTCTGTATCCCTGTGAGATGGTAATCTACATACAAGAACATTCTCATCTGGAATGTTGGAAAAGACAAGTTATACTGCATCAAAATGTGGTAAATGCAATACTGTTTTTTTTCTCTTGACAGATTTCTCAGAAACTTTTGAAATAGTTAAGAATAGCTGGTTTTGCATAGGGTACATACTGTATGTTGCACACCAGTTGTGATCACCTAGTTCAAAAGCTACTTGTATAATAAAACTCAGACATTATACTGGAATGCATTACTTTCATTCAAAGCCTAAACTAGCAATGGACTACCTCAAGGTAACATCCTAAGCTCACTGTTATTTACCATATTTGTACCATGTACCTCCACACAAGTGAACTAAAGATATTCCAGTATGCTGGTGATTGCACTATGATTTTTTGCAGGCCTACTCTATCCTATATCAGCTCTCTCAAATTAGCAATCACTTAATACTTTACTATCATGGATCTAGGAATCACTTGCAATAAAAATGAAAAGAATAAACAATAAAACAGCCAGTTCTACAACAATCTACATAAAGTATACCTTTATTGAGACAACCAGTCAATACAAATACCTGGATATAATCTGGGTAATAAACTTACTTTTTCTGATCACATCAGTAACACTGTGCAGGTCACTCATAAAAGGTTTGGTGATCCATATCAAAACAATGTCTGGCTCTCCCTTCAAAAAATAGCTTGGCTAGTTCACTACTCTTATCCAGATAACTGTTTGAAATGACAAGCATATGTAACCTTAAAAAACGTATTCCACAAATTAGAATGTATATATTACAACATTTGCACCTCCCACTCTACACAGCCAGCACTCATTTGATATTTAAAATCAGCTTGGAGGGCTGCTATTCATCCATGCCACCTTTTCCTTCAGAATTCTGTGCTACTGAAAATGTTCTTCCTTCTTTTCTCTCCAAATACATTGGAAAACAAATTAAAAGGCTCTTAACTTCCAGCTGCAGCTACAATGTCCAGTTTATTATACATAGAATGGCCATAGTGATATTTAATGTATATTATTCCTCTGGAATTGGCAACCTCCAAACACTCAATCCCACACAGTTTGGTTTTGTCAAGGGGAGGTCATTCCTATGAAATTTGGTTGACTTCTTTGAGACAGTCACCAAAGCCATGGATGACGGGAAGATGGTACACACCGCCTACCTTTACCTGGCCAAAGCCTTTGATACTATTCCTCACTCAGGTATAATAGATAAACTCTCTCAATTAGGCATCACTCTGTATGTTACCAGATGGGTAGCAAACTGTCTCACTGATAGAACCCACCTAGTCAAAATAGGGGAAGCCACCTCAAGCAGTAGCAGTAGATCCGTAATGAGCGCTGTACCCCAGAGATTGGTCTTTGGGCCTCTGTTGTTTGGGATATACTTTTCTGAGTTGCAGGCCAAAACCAGTGAGCTATGGCTGACTACGTTTGCAGATGACTGTCGTCAATTCCCCAAGTGATGGGGACATCCTCCAAGAGGGTCTCACCCAAACAAATGACTGGTGCCAGAAACATGGCCTCAAACTGAATGCCAAAAATGTGATGTCCCAACAGATTATCACATTAACATCAAGGTCCTAAGCACACAATCAGTCTTGAGAGACTTGGGCACCCAGGTTGATAACAAATTGACTTTTGACCACCATATTGCTTCTGTTGTAAGGAAAGCTTTCTACATGGCCCATCTTGTTAGTAAGTGTATCTCATCCAGGGACAAGGAAGTCATAACATCCCTGCATTGTTCCCTTATAAGACCCATTATTGAGTACAAAGGCCCTTTTGGCATGTACCTCACAAAGCACATGCAGCAGCTTGAGAGACCATAGAGATTTCTCACCAGGAGAATCCAGGGACTCAATCATCTACCTTACACAGATAGGCTAAAAGCCCTGTCCCTCTACTCGGTCTCATACAGACTCCTCAAAGGTGACCTCTGTTTGACATGCAAAGCATTCTCAGACCCTGTCTTGATGGGACCACTGCATAGTCAAGTCAAGTCAAGCTCCACTTGAATAACCCACAGACACGACCTCAACCTGGTCTGTGACACCAATAGGACTTGTTGGTGGGACAGATTTGTGTCTTAGATACTTCCCCTTCTGTGGAATAGACTCCCTCTCCACATTAAGCAAAGTAACTCATTAATACTTTTTAAGTGCAACCTGGATAACTGGATGGGGAACAGAAAATACTCCCCTGGGATTCCACCTGTGTCCCTGCTGGACAGAGACATTGGATGCTGACTTGACCGAACATGGGCTAAATTCTTGGCTAGGCTTGTAAGGGCTTCAGGGCCAATAGCCTAGTAACTTCCTGTGATCTTATGATCCTATGATGACACAAAACAGACATCTTCTACCAGTTACATAGGCAATATGCATTGCAGGAACTGTTATATAATTCTTTATTGTCACTAGAGTAACAATAGCTATGAATGTTCCTACATTAGATTTGCAGGAAGCATTTAAATCATTTTATATGTTCTATGCTAAATCATGACGAACTTGAGATATATGAAGGAAAATGGCTATATCCATGAGATTTAGAAATACTTGATGCACTAACATATCACATTCATAACAGGACTGCAAAATGTGGTAGGTTGTAGTGAGCTATACACCTCTGTAACACTGTCTGTGGCATGTGGCAGTGGTTCTGCTGGTGAAGCCATACACAAATGAGACGGTCTATGGGGTACAGATAATGGCAATTAGGCATATGCTCTCCCTCAAAATGTTATAGCTGGCATCTGACTAGCATGATAGAAAGATTCAAAGAACAGCTCTTCCTCCCTGTTTGAGGAGCAAAGCAGAAAACGTGTACACCACCTTTTGAGAGCATATACCCATTCACTTCATTGGAAGTGTCAGACCTGTTAGCACCACAGTGAGGTAAGTACTGCAAAGTTAAACATGTGTGTATGTGTGTGCATATGTGTGCATGCATGCTAGTATGAGTGTTTGTCTCTGTGTATCTGGGGGCATGGCTGTAAGGACATAATTGCTGCTCTCTGGATACCTGAGTATGTGCGTGAGTATTCATGGATGCCAGTGTTTGTGTGTGTGTGTGTGTGTGTGTGTGTGTGTGTGTGTGTGTGTACATTTCCATGTGTGTATGTGTGTGAGTGTGTTTGAATGTGCCTACAGGACTACAATTGCTTGGAATGGTTGGGAAAACACTAGCATAGTTAGGTCCAACATTGCAGTGTTCAATTGAGAGGCAGAATAATGAACCTTTAATGAGTTGTAGCTCAAAGCACTTTAACTTGTCTGTGAATCAAAAATTATTGCCACCACACTGTGAAGAACTACAGTGGTCCCCAAGTAGCTACAGTGGTGATAATATTTCTGAATCATGGCCATTGTGTTTTACAGTGTTGTCTGCTGGGGATATGTAACACATGGTCAAATAAGGCAGTAGTATAATCTTTTTATGATATGTGCCTGATATCTACTCATATATTTTACATTAAATCAGCCTACAACACTGTATTAATATTTCTGGGTGGGTAGTATACTAGCTGATAGTAACACCATAATTCAGAAATGATACATTTTGTTTTATTGCTCATTATGTTTAGGGCTCTGGACAATGCACAGTGAATCCATATAAGAATCTCTAGCATCTTCGAGCATTGGCTACTTATTCATTTGTTAATGGATATAAGAAGCAAAGCTGTAAAATATCTCCAAGACAGTCAGGATGATGGAATGCTAATTGATAATGAAGAGCTTTAAGTTAGCACATATTTTTGTTATCATAAAAAAGAGTAAATAATGCATTAGTAATTAATATCTGCAGTTGCCATTTGCATTCATGAAGCAGAGTATTCTATTGTTCTGCAGCAAATGGTTTGCCAAGGACCAAATCACAAAATGTGACTTATGGCCAGTCATACCATTGTGTCATACTATAGTACTATAAAACCACAAGTTGCTGTCACAATGTTCATGAAGAATTTATGATGTTATGAAATGTAATTTTGTATCTATGTTATAATTTCAGAGTAGACATCAGACATATAGCAAAATGAGTGCTAATGAACTGTGTGAGGCAAATATTGATGAATGGCAGCCTCATCACATTATTGGTGAAAGAATGTATCCCTGTGGCATTAAGTATGCCCCCAAATATGCTTAAGCGTCTGAGAAAATGGCTCATAGGTGGGCAGCTAAGGTACTCATTTAGAAGCCTAAGTGACAGATGGCAATGCTGATGTTATTTCTCATTCTTAAATAGAAGGTGACTCTTCTAAATGAGAACAAGAATCCACTCATTCCAAGACCTGTCTTAATTTTCAACATCATTCACATTGCAGTTAATGTCTCCATCTGCAGTCACATGTGCATTTGTTATTCATCGTTCATTGACCAAGATAATTCCACTACGTCACTGGCCTCTTTTCTTGTGAGGCCATAGGTAGTATTCATACTGACTAGGGGTAATTTGGCAAGACTACCAGTGAAATTCATAGGTTCACAGGTAAGTATTAGGCAATCAGTCTGCAAACCATTTCAAGCCTAGCCCAAAAACATATTTAAAAGTTTCCTGTAGCTTCAAGAAGGACAAGACAAGATAGACTGGGTAAGTATTTGAGGCTGTCCATCCAGTTAGGTTTACCTTGAAGTTGGTAAGGGTGCTACCCTACTTGACATGTAGTAGAAGTTTGTTCCAGAGATGGGGAATGCATTGGTTTATGAATCTATCGTGCTGATGTCTCATATTTAGCTAGCAATGAAGATTTAGTTCCTTAGTTCCTTCAATTTAGTATTTCAGGTACAATTAGTTCTATGAAGGGACAGGAGTTCAAATAGGACTGGATATTTCATGGCTTGAAAGCCAAGAAACAGATCTCCACAGAGGAGTTTGTAAGAAACTAAGTTCAGAGAAAGGGTTGCCACTCACTCCTGATAACTAAGATTTTGAGGCTACTGATCTTTTCAGTTATGAATCTCTAAGGTATCATACGCTGTGGGATATGTTTAGACAAATACATGCCAAAATGTGCATAATATTCAAAAGCAGATCTGATAAGATAGCAGTAAAGGAGAATTAAGACTTCTTTGGAACTAGTAGAGATGCCTTTAGAAATTAGATGGGTCAGAAAAAATGCTTTCCAAAAAATGTAGACATCATGATCAAATGAAATGACTAGATCCCTTACAGCAGTGTTTGATTGGAGGAGTGCATCACCAATATGGTAAGTGAAACTGTTTCATTTACCAAAATCAACCATGCTACATATTTTACATTTAATTTGAGACCATTGTACTTGAGTCAATTGTTAACATGGTCTAACTCATGCTGGAACAATTGTACATCAGTTGAAGATGGAATAACAACACCCAATTTACAGTTGTCTGCAAACTTAGTTAACCATAGGCCTGGAGTGCAGGCCTGGAGGTCTGAGAACTATATGACAAATAGGTGAGCGCCCAAAACTATAGCATACCACTAGTAACTTTTTCATTCAGAAGTGGCACCTGTTACTCTAACCACATAGGTTCTGTCAGACACAGCCAGTTAGTATCCACCCAAAATATAACAATATATATTCAGATTTAGAAGTCTATCTAAATGTATATAATATGGCTGTATGGGGAATATTGTCAATTGCCTTGCCAGGTCTAGATATGCTATATACACTATATAACCACTATCCACTGTTTCTGTTACTTTTCAAATAAATTCATTAGGTTAAAGAGGTAGGAGAAAGCCACATCAATGAGAGTCCAGGATTAAGAAATTTTCAATATCCATCTTAATGAAGTCTGAGATAATGTGCTCTATAACGTTACATATGGGGCTATTGAGACTATTGGATCTATAGTTACCAGGGTCTGTGGTTGGACCACTCTTGTGTAATGATATTACAATGGATGGTTTCACACTTCAGAAATGTAATCAGTGGAGATGTTTAGATTAAAGAGGTTAAGTAGGGGTTCAGCAAGGTCATATTTGGCACTGATAATCAGACAGCCTGGTATGTTATCAGAGGCTATGGATGAAATGTTCTTAGTTTTTGGTGGTAATTAAAGGGTGTGGCTGGGATTGTGGAATCTGTGGAAATAACTGTGGGTGGAGTAAATTTGCATTAAATTTATTAGATGGGATATTAACCATTTCCATAGGGTAGGAGAGTGTAGTATTATTATGGACTAGCTCTAAACGTTATTGGTATTAGTTCTTTACTTCCTGAAATAGTAAAGCAAATATTTGCATCTGTTTTTTTTTTTTTTGTTTTTGGTTTTAGTGACTAAGTTAAGTTCCTGCTCATCTTTGAGCTTCTTAATGGTTCCCTTAAGCTCGTTGCCTATTTGCTTAACTGTGCCCTTAAGGTAGGTAGAACACAATCTCGTGCAAGGAGTAAGCAGTTTATTTCTTTTGTTATATGATTTATTTATACTGGTACTCCGCCACAATGGTTTGTTTTTAAATGTTGCATTATATTTGGTATAGATAGGGACTGCCTTATCAATGCAACCATTTAACTGGGAGTGGAAGCCAGTGGCATAGGGTGCAGTATTAGCAATGGAATTTTTGTGAGGTGGATTGTGGATTATAGTATAATTTATTTAAGTCATCAAACAGCCAATGAAGGTTTTATTTTAAGAAGTCCCTAAACACAGACCCATATACAGGAGGTGCTGCACCAGTTTTGAAAGTTCATAGATAAGCACTAGGCTAGCTGCCCTTATAGACCATGTTAAGCCTAGCTAATTTCCCTCAGTGAGAATCAAACCCTATGCCTCTTGTCTGTGAGGTATTCACCTTTACCATTATGCCAAGCTCTAACCCTTTTTTAGGGAGATAATAAAGTCAAAAGAGCTTCCTGTATGTTATGGTTCTTAATGTTGTCATTAAATAGATACCATCAACATTTTTGTCCATAAAGTACAATATTCACTGGTTACTTTATGTAGCATTGCAGCATAAGTAACCCTGTTCTTTAAGTGAACACCAGCAATTAAATAACTTCACTTTAACTGTTTATAACCCTTTATTGACCTCATTAGAACAGTCTAGTAGTGTATAAATGTGATCTGCAACTAAGTATAGAAATTAAAGAAATTTCTGCTTTCTAGGCTAGGTTATGCAGGTTTGAGACAAATTTCTTTCTGAAAAAATGTAAGATTTGAACAGGGAAAATGCTGGCATCTTCATGATCTGTGGCTGTGAAATAGGTAGAAAACAATACATTTGAAAAATTCTGAAGGCATTCCCAGCACTAAACAACATTTAGGTGACACCATATATATATATATATATATATATATATATATATATATATATATACATATATATATATATATATATAGAGAGAGAGAGAGAGATAGAGAGAATAACTCTTGGATAATGTTAACATCACCAGTAGAGTACCTACTTAGGAATCTTACTAATTTTACTGATTTGTTATATAGAACACTCGTATTTCTTCAGCCATAATACAGTTTTGATTTGCGTTAGCATTAAGAGCAGATTTCCTTTAGGCTAGTACATTAGTCTGTTAACCCCATAATATAATCTTAACCATTCTGCAGGTTTGTACACAGTGACATCTGGACTAAGCTAGGGAGAACTGCAGTATAATACTGTATTTATAAAAATCTCATTACAATTTGCTTAGTAATATATTTTTAAATTGAACAAAATATTATTTTAGCTGAGCATTGTCTGTGAAATTATGTCTTATTCTCATGCATGTTGTAATTTGGGTGTTTATATAACTTAGCATTTCATATGTAAAAACACCTTTTTGCCTTTGAAACTTTTTAAGGAATACATTTATCATCTGCATATAAAACAAAACCTTTATGAAAACTAGATTTTTTTCCATTATTCAGAAATTTTGAAATGCAGTCATGCAGAGTATACATCTCAACCCAAATGTACAGTATACCTGGAGTGTAATATGTATACACCTTTGCAGGTAGAGGAATTCAAAACAGCAAGTCTTATCTTTTAAAATTTAAGTTACTCAGTCAAGCATGTATATGAGCTCTGTGTTAGTCTTTAATAAAATTGATAGAAGGTTTATATGTACTTTAGAAATTATTGGAAATGAATTTAGCAATTTCACATTTCATTTATTTAACAAAATAACAGCTAAGTTGGCCAGATGTTTGAAAAGCTTTTAAATTTTATCGGCTAACCTCAGTTCCCACACAGATAATAGTTTGATTAATGGAACACACTCACTGTTAGTTAATGTTGCAGTTATTTCTTAAAGAGACATCTCATTGTAGTTTGAGTAATGTTACTCTTTTTTATGTTTGATGTTTTGTAAATATATTTGCTTTCTAAACAGTATACTAGACTCAGTTTAGAAATCATCTTTATTTTTTACTAATTTTCTTTACAGATATTCAAATGGGATGATGTTAGAATACCAAACTAAAGTTCTGAGTCTCTTAACTTAGTGATATCCCAGTAACCAGGGCACTGACAACAGTTGGAGTGTTAGATTTGAGCAGTAGTCTGTCAGGTATTCTTTCTTGTTGTGATATTAGGGTTGAGTTTTTGCTCTTTCTGATCACATGCCTTCCAGGGCAGGAGTGTACAAAAGGAAGTCAACTGATTTGTGGGCCACAGGCAAATGTTGAGAAGAATACTTCCTACTCTAACATTGTAACACACTAGGCCAGATTCGATAAAGCCTACATAGTCCATTTATACCATATGCACATCACGCCACAATGTGCACATGGTAGCACCCTGTTTTGGATTCAATAAGTGGCTCCTCATGGCGTGTAGAGCCATGCACAGATGTGAAAACAAGGTAAATATTGTGGCATGCAAATTACAGTATAAGCAGCTGAACTGTATGCTAATCAACCAATCCAAGATGGAAGAGAAATTGCTATAAAGCAGCTGTGTAGACTCAGTTCTGGTTTTCCATGCAAATTTCAAAACCTACTGGAATACAGTCACAGAAAGGAGTCTACACAGAAATAGTGTTAGGGGCTGTTGTTGCTTTTATTCTTGTGTATGTGCAACATGCTGAAGTCTATGGTTCTGCTTATGCTACTAGATCAAGTCCAAGAAGGAGAATAGTTTTCAGATCCCAGGTAACATCACAGTCTACGTGATGTGGAAATTGTAGAGTGCTATAGGGTGGACAGAGACCCACTACAGGAACTCTGTGACCTCTGTCATACTCAACTCAGAGCCAGGGCAAACCAAGGGGAACTCATCCCAATGGAGACAAAGGTATGTGTAGCTCTTAGAATTTTAGCTACAGGTACATTTCAGAGACCAGCAAGGGACATTCTGGGGGTATCACTGGTATCAGCATCCAGGATCCTCCATCAATTTGTGAATGCTACAGTCCAACATGCTAGTGACCACATATGTTTTCCCTGTACTCCTGAGGATAGGACCAGAAATATGCAGGAGTTCTATCCTGTAGCACACTACCCTGAAGTACTGGGTAACATAGATTGCACACATGTACAAATTAAGACATCACTTGGGGAACAGGGAAGGCTCTCATTAATTGAAAGGGATTTCACTCTATTAACTGCCATGTCATGTGTAATGCCAAGGGAATCATTTTGAAAGTGTGTGTTGGCCAACCAGGTCAGTTACCACTACTCACATATCTGGCACTCCTCCCAACTGTATCAGATGTTCACAAGGGGGGATATTCCACAGGGTCATTTACTGGGGGATCTAGGTTATGCACTAGAGCCATGGCTAATGACATCCATCAGATATGCACACATACCTGCTGAAGAATGCCATAATGAGGCACATGCTCAAAGCAGAAATATCATGGAGTGTGTGGTTGGGCTGCTGAAGTAGTGGTTACAGTGTCAAGATACATCTGGGAGAGCCCTGCAGTACAATCCATGTATGTGTACTGAAATATTCACAGTATGTGCCATACTACACAACATCATCCTGAGAAAACAGCTTCAGCAGGATCAACAAGGGGAAGGAGCACACATCCCACCACCAATGACAAGGTCACCACAGTCACACACAGGTGAGGAGCTAGAGCAGGAAACAGCAGCTGCTGTGGGTATAGGGAGATGTAGATAAGCTCAATATGCCCTCTTATTGGCTAAGAGAAAATACATAGCACACCCACTCACCACCTAATGGCCAAAAACCTTCATCTTACACACATATGTATAGCAACATCGATGCCTGTCAATGCTCACAACCTTTACTTACTCATATAATGGCTTTGTACTGCTTGTATTAGACAGAGTCAGTACTGAAATAAAACTGTTGCTGGAGTTACAAGGTATGTGTTGAGTCTGGAGTGCATTGTTTAATAATGTGAATAACTAGCATATCCTTGCATGTTGCTACCTGGTAAGGTAAGTGAGTAAGAGGTGGGAGATTTCTACAGAAATGACCTTAACACGTGACAGCAGGACTTATTTGACTTATATGTGTCCATTATTAAGTAGTAGGCCTCAGGCATCAAAGAGTCACATAGTGATACCTCTCAAAAGGAATGATGGTCATTGCATACCCTCAGTGTAGCAGCATACATTTGTACTGGAATGTCATTAAAAAGAGAAGTTAGATAGTAATGATACACATTACAGTGTCTGACTTCACAACCCTCACATGATCATTAACTATAAAGATGGAAAAATGTTAATGCTATCAACTGTCTAACTTTCTTAGACCAGTATAAGTCAAAGGTAAAACTACCAAGCTAATATCACAAATGCAGATATACTAAGCACTAAGTCAGCTATGCACCCTGAGCATCAGACACAAAGCTTATGTATCCCTGAATCCAAAAGCTAGAAAACAGGGATATAGCACTTTTATCATCACATGTACAGGGTGGTGTGTGTGTGTGGGGGGGGGGGGGTAGGACGCCTAGACTGACACAAAAGGTCATTGAGTGTGTGTGAGTAATAAAGAGAAGAAAACAGAAATTTGGATAAAGTAACAAATGGCCAGTGAGTCAAAATGAGTTTAACTCATTACATCCGATTGACATCTTCAGGTGCATCTGAAGTTAACACCTACTGATGCCTGTAGGCATCAAATATTGCTTATTCATATTTGCCAAAAAATACGCGAAGTATCACCACAGCTCTGGAAGTCCCAAATCTTTTATTGAAACACTCAGTCAAGACAGTAAGTGCTTTTGGGTTACGTACATACATAAAAGATTTGGGACTTCCAGAGCCGTAGTGGTACTTCGTGTATTTTTGGAGAATATTTGTGTTTGTTTTTGCACTTTTGGTAGCTCTATCCTAAAGCTGTCTTTGGACTTTATTCATATTTGCACCAATAATTTCAAAACCATGTTATGCACAAGGTTTTAAAAGATTTCTAAAGCTTACACAATAGCAAATTCAACTGCATTAATATTTGACCTCTGTTTAGTTCAGGTAAATGGATATTAACTGTTGTTTTATGATACTAATTTATATATAGATATAATTTTTACATTTCTCTAACTATATCAACAACCAAGTAATACAGACAGAACTCCTTAGCCTCATATGAAAGCTCTCAGCTAGATGAATAAAATGCTGCTGACAGCATGTATGTAATATAAGGGGTCTATATCAGAACATCAAAGTTTTAAAACTTCGAATGTTCTAATATCGACCCCTATTCAGCGAATGCTAAAAATAGCGAAGCTGCAGAACACTGAATTCTTTCCTAGGGAAAGAATTCGGTTGGCCGATTCTGTGGTTTTGCTATTTTCAGTGCTGTGGTGGAAAGTTACGGGTCGGGTTCAGGTAAGTGTGTGATTGTGTGTATGTTAGGGTTAGGGTGCAGGTTAGGTGAGTTAGGGTTAGGGCATGGGTTAGGTGAGTTAGCGTTAGGGGCGGGTTAAGTGAGTTAGGGTTAGGGTGAGGGTTAGGTGAGTGTGCGATAGTGACGGACCTTAAGGTTAGGGTTTGGGTTAAGGTAAGTGGATAGATAGTAGTGTATGTACAGTTTAGTGTAGGGTTAGATGTAGGATTTTAAGTGTATGTGTGAGGACTGATTTTTTTTGGTGTGCTTGTGTTGTGTGCATGTGTTTTGGACAGATTTGCTGTTCTGAATGTTTGATATTTTGTGGTTTAGATATTTTAGGTTTGATGAAATAGCCTTCGCTATTTTCATCTTTCGATAGCGTGATATAAATGCTAATATAAGTGGTTGCTATTGTAAGTTGTTTACAAAATATTACAAATATAATAGTTGCTGTGTTTATTGTGACTTATAAAATTCTGTTTAAGACCTAGAACCTAAAGAATACTACTATTTTAAAAAGAGTTTGTGCTGAAAAGTTTGACATTTACACTTCTTTAGTAACCTCAATAATCCCCAGAAATATGAACATTTGTTTGAAATGTAAGGACATGATTTGATTTTATTAAAAGTCTTAGGCTGCGCCCATTGGAAGTTACAATGCAAACTTCCTGAGCTTCATTGGAGTGAATGAATTAAACATCACAGCTGAACCATGTAACTGTTGTGAGTGTGTGCCTGTATGGGTCCTCCAGGTGAAACTGATGTGTGAATGTCTGCATGAACACACCCAAGCTCTGTGGTGGCTCTACATCTTGATATGTCAGACAGGTGTGAGGTGTGCATGGTAGATTTGGCAGTTCATCGCTGTTGTACCCGACCACAAGAACTGCCTCTGCCAGGAGTTGCACTGGCATGCCCACACCCTCAGTCAGATGCACTGCTGCTACCTGAATATGACTGATGTCTGCTGGATAGGCTCTCCTTACAAGGACAACCAGGGCCACGGACACATGGCCTGATACGTCTGGGTGAGGACAGCCCAACCACTGATGGAGCAGTGGAAGTACTGCCACTATGGGAATATGATCGGTCACAGTCCATTGACTCAGCAACATGCTAGAGGTAGTCACACATGTCAGCCTGTACCACATCTGCAACCCTAACCATTTCTCTGGACGACCTACAGAAACATGCATGTGCCTCCATGATAGCTCTAAACAAACGCTGAGTGGCATGGGAAGAGACACCTGCAGCAGGTGTAGGATGGACAGCAGGCGTCTTCTAAGCACCCCTAAAAACATTCCTGCATTGCAGCTCACCCACACTTTGGCTATGGCCAGAGTCATCTGGCAAGGGTGCTAAAGTAACCACACTTCCCCGATTAATTGTCTCACCCTCCACCTGTCCAATATCTGGGGGCTCACTGGAATGGGTAGACATAGGCCTTCTGGCTGTGACTGAAGAAATTTCAGGGAATCACTATATGTCAACTTTAGTGTCAGATTCAACCTCTGCACACCCTGACTCTGCTTCTGTTTGACCACCATCATCATCAGAGTTTTCTGATACTCTGACATCATGTGGTAGAATTCCCACACTTCCACTGTTAGGATCACCTTTGATAATAAGCAACAAACACATGAAAAAAAATACCTACACTACTATAGTGCAATATATGCTAACAAAATAACAGTGGTGCCACTATTAGACAGTACAACAATACACACAACAGTCCTGACATCAACATCACACACTAAAATATTTCTTTGAACTGCTCATCAGTACTGACATAAAAATGTCTGGCATAGCATGTGCAGCTAATGGTATGCTCCCTGTGCCATTTTTTTCCTGGAAGAAGTTAAGCAAAAGGTAAGGACAACATCATCACAATTAGCAGTAACACAGGGGGTAAAACATTTTGCCCTTTATATTCCATTAACTATACATTCAACAAGAACTTGATAACAAGCCCAGTCTAAGCCCCATGTATAATCAATCAGAATGTGTTGGTAATTGTAGCAATCTTCAACCCCCCCCAACCAATTTCTTGTTAAACAGAACCATCATATTGATGTAAATATTTTTCTACATAACAGTATTTAACAATTGAGATTCAAAAGTCTACCTAGAAGTTCCTCCTGGGACATAACTGCTGTCCCTGAAACAATAGCACCAATGTCAAGGGCATGCAGTTCTGCACTGGCCTGGAAGCTGTCTAGATCCCTGAGAGTGGACAGGAACTCTTCATTTGCTGTTAGTGATGGCTCTGTAGCAGGCCTCATCAGTACCCATCTGATCACAGGCCACTGCATCTGCTCTCTGTGCAGATGAGATCATGTCAGTGGCCCTATTGTGCACCTGATCATATGTCCTGTTGTGTCCACCTACTGCATTGTCATCTGTGACTATCTGCTGCCAAATTTGTATTCTGCTGGACATATCGCCAGATCCCCTCTCAAGCAGAAAGGCACCATATCACCTAAAAGCTTCCAAAATAACTTGTTTTTCAGGGTCACTGAAGGGTGGCTTTTGGGGATGCCTGGGTGACATAGTCCAAGGTGTTCTAAAACACAACAGAAGAATAATACACATATGTATCACATAAGTACAAAATAACTCTTCCCAGATAATAAAACAGAAAAGGTAGCATTTCAGTATTACCCACTGAAGAAACATAAAACAGTCTAGAAATGTGTAATATAAACAACAGGCTGGATGCCAAAAAAGAGAGATTAACAATAGCAACATATCTTTGTTTGTACCATAACAGAAATGCAGCTTTGCTCCCCCACCACCAAAACAATAGGCAAATGACACATTTGGCTAACAAACCATCACTGAAGTTCTAAAAGTGCTATCAAATGAAATCTCCCTGAAACATGTCCACAGAGTTTACACAGAGCATTCCATTTTAAGATACTGCCAATCATGTATACCTGTGAAATGCCCTGACAACCATGCCCATGTCATCAGTACACTTCTAACTAATGCATACATATAAAAGTGTAGTATTTGCAAATCAAAATATATACATAAAATATTAAACAGATTTTTCTGAATGACATTTCAGCATATGAACAGTTTATATGGAGTTAGAAAATGAATGGCATATTTGTAGAAAATACATATATGCTGAAACTTGCCAAGCATATAATATGTTAGTAGAAAATTAATGAAATTAATACAGATGGAATACATGATATTTTAATACCACAAAATATTCGGTGTAGATCAGGAGAGAAGATGTGAAACTTTTCCTTGGAAAAGTAATACAATGTAATGAAAATATCTTGATTTATTTTCTCAAAGTCTTTTGAGTTTCTAGTACCATGACGGGAATGGATCCCATTCCAAAGTCAAAGTATGATTAAAGTTAATGAAATTAGTACTGTTTCAGTCATTAATGTTAGCCAAAAGTGCTCTTCCCAGAATGTGAAATGTGCCCAGAACTGACTCCTTCTGCAATTCACATGGAGTTACATGGCTCACTAACATATCTAAATAAGATTGTAAATTCCTTTTTATGAGACCCATTGCTCTTAGCACTATTGGAACTGGCTGGGTATCCTTCTTCCACATTGCCCTTGTTTTTGTCTGTTAATCCTAGTATCTTATGACTTTGTGTCCATTTTTGTATGTAAGACACTGTAATCACTGGGTATAGCAATTTCAGTGATCTATGCTACTTTAGTCTTCTTTTCATGGAGGACTATATATGGGTTTCTGGCATCTGATTTTGAAGAGTGTATATATCACATAATCAAAATCCCAAAATATCAAACACCATAAGTTCGATCTTGGAATGTCGAAATGGGAAATAATCGAAAGCTCAGAACAGCAAATTTTTTCCCAGGGAAAAAATTCACTGTTCCGAGAAACACACACACAACACAAGCACACCAAAAAAGTAATCCATCCATATACACTTAAAATTCTATTTCTAACCCTACACTAAACCGTACATACACTACTATCTATCCACTTATCTTAACCCAAACACTAACCATAAGGTCCGTAACTACCGCACAATCACATCACCTGCTCCCTAACCCTAAGGTACGTAACTATCGCACACTTACCTTACCTGCTCCCTAACCCTAAGGTTCCCTAACTATCGCACACTCACCTTACCCACTCCCTAACCCTAAGGTCCCTAACTATCGCATACTCACCTTACCCGCTCCCTAACCCTAAGGCCCCTAACTATCATGCACTCATCTTACCTGCTCCCTAACCCTAAGGTCCCTAACTATCCCATTCGCACACTTACCTTAACCCAGTCTGTAACCTTCACACTGTTGAATGCTGTGCAAACACATATGCTAATGCAGAGTGGCCAACTAGAAAGTTTCCAAGTTACGGTTTTCGCCGTTGTAACATTTAGACGTTATTAGATTTCGACATTATAGATTCAATGTTATTGCATTAGATGATATAACATTTCAATGTTATGATATAGACTCGATTTTGAACTGTGGGTAATGCACGATCCCATATGATAAACATCATCATGTTCTATAATGCTTTGTGGTCCAGGTTTCCAGTGCTTCTCAGCTACTATAATATTGTAATATTTGCACAATCCCCAGTGCACCAGTCTTGCCACATTATTATGCCTTTCAGTATGCAGGCAGGCTGCCATTAGTGTATCACACCCAGCAACAAGATGTCTGACTGTTTCCAATTCTGTTTTACAGAACCTGCATTAGTCTGTTTCTCCCACATATTCAAAGGACTTTGTAAACAAATGTGTACATAATCCATTATCCTTAGCTGTCAATATTAACCTTTCATTCTTGGTTTAAATTCTCATCTCCTTGACCTTTCCTATGTCAGATCATGACTGACTTGAGGTTGTTCCTGGAATTTTCGGTACTTCCAAGTTCAGTTATGTATTTTTTGCATTTCTTGTCTTATCATCTGCTCTATCTACTTATATGTTTTTTTTTTATCACATTCAGTTGTTTACTGATTTTTGTCTACATTTGGTTTAATTCCTATTCCCACTTCACTTTGATATGCTTCTGCTAAACTAAGCAGGAAAGTCATCTTAGATTTATTCTCTTCATGTGTTGAAACTTTCACTATGTTTGGATCTGGTGAGGTCAGTATATTTTGAGGGGGCCAATACTTCCTTCAGAATGAGGAACATATAATCTTGGTATGCATTGATTATATATTCGACTTTATTGCTAGATGTCAGAGTTATTTTCAGTATTAATTTTAGTCTTCTAAAATATTATCTACTGAGTTTTGTTCAGATTTGTTCATGCGTTATTGTCAATCCTTTGTCAGTTCTGAAATACTTATGCAGTCCCTCCTTTTCAAGTTCCTTTATATCACATTCTTGTCCCAGGCTGATATTTTCTTGGTGTCGCAGATTTCCTGCATTAAATGTTACTTTTGAACATTTTTCAAGACCAAATGCCATTCTCATATCATTTATGAAAGTTTTGACCACTTGCAGTTATGCTTTCAATTCGTCATCTGATGAGCTTTACAGTTTTAAATCATCCACAAAAAGAAGATGAGAAGTGTTTATACTTTGTTGTTTTCTGAGAGCCAATTTTTTAAGTGTGACCTAATCTGTTAAGTAGACAGCTTAATGGGTTCAGGGCAAAACAAAAGAGCAGTGGTGACAAAGAGTCACCCTAGAATATCCCCCTTCAAATTTTTAATTTTTATCTCTGGGATAATAATTTGTCCTTTATTTTGGCTTAGTTGCAAAAGCAGTTTGCCACTGTTTCATGGTCAAAGTAATGTAATTGATCAATGTAGTGTGTATCGTATACCTCTGTAAGCACTCCTTTAGCTATGAACGTGAGGTGTTGTTAAATGCTTTTTTGAAATCTACCCATACCATACTAAGATTCTTCCCCCATTTTACAATTCTCCATTCTGACTTTATTTCAACAAATGATTCTTTGTTCCACATGACTTTCTTTTGTTATCCATCTGCTCTATTGCTATGATTGAGTTTTCTTCTAAATGACTACAAACTCTGCATCAGTTCCAGTATATACTTTATACATTGTCAGAAGGCAAGTTACTGGTCGATAATTTTCAGGATATCTTGCAGGTTCATTCTTAAAGAGGATTATCATTTTTCCTGTTGTTAACTAGCTTGGTGTCTGTTCGAGATGAGCATATAAGTATTTCTTATTCAGGGATAATTGTTTTGTAAAGATGTTAAAACTTTTAGACAGAAGTTAGGTAATGCCTCTGAGCCTGGGATTTTCCAGTTAGGAGCTTTTCTTAATTTTTTTAAATTTTCTCTGGCCATTACTTCATTCAGTTTCATGTCCTGTACATTTGAACTTCTTATTATTTCATTTTCTTCTTCTACCATTCAGCAACTTTTATTTTATTTTACATTTGTTGACCGGGCTAGTCCAACTGGATATATGTCCATTTTCAGTAGAGGCCCAGGGAGAAAAGCTCCACAAGTTAAACAACCAATACATAAGGACAATGATATTTACAAAGACATTTGAACTATTAATTAGAAAAGTGACACAAAAACATATCAAACAATGAAAAATGAAGAGAATGTACATTATAAGCAGTACATGAACACACTCATACTATAAAAATTACACACAAGGCCTAAAAAAGTAGACTGGTTTAGTTAATAAAGACAGACACTATATACATAGGTACATGCCCTAAATAAGATAAGTGATAAAAACCATATTATAATGGGAAGGGTAAGTTGCTTAATCTGGGTTAGCACAGGGGCATAGCCAGTGTGATTTGAGGTAAGGTTTAAGTTTACTTTTAAATAGGTTAGCTGAGGATAGTGAGGTTAGGTAATTGGGGAGACTGTTCCAAGTTTTACCCACTGTATTAGAGAACAGAGTGTCCCCTGCTGAGTTATTAGATTTAAATATTTGTACTAGTAGTTTGTTAGATGAGCGAAGGATTTTGAGATTATTATGGGGGGTGACCAAGGAAGTGAGTATAGGAGTATTTTGTGGGTGGTACAGGATCTTGTGGGTTACAATTACTTGATTGAATAATATTAGGTTTGGCAATTCAAGCCAGCCTAGTTGATTCAAATTGATACAATGATGGGTTCTATAGGAGGACCCTGCAGCAAATCTGGCAATATTGTTGTAAGAGGTAGACAGCTTATTCAGAGCACTTTTACATAATTTGGTATAGATAGGAGAGGCATAAAGCAGAGTAGATATAAGGTGGGTGCGAGCAATGGTAATTCTGCTACTGGAGTTAGAAAGGGTTTGGTCCTATAGAGGGAACCTAATTTCTTATTAACTGTTTTTATAGTGTTATTGATGTGAGGCTCATAAGAGAGGTTATTATCAATTAGAACCCCGAGTAGTTTAGTGGTAGTATCAGGAGATATAATAGATCTGTTACTAGAGGTTGCGGTAAAGTTAAGTGGGGAGGTTCTACGGGTGGGTGTGAATAGTAGCATTTTTGTTTTCATTGGGTTTAAAATAAGATATCTATGCAGGAGCTAATTTTCAACTGTATTAAAGGTCTTTTGGGTTAGGGATTGAAGTTCTGATGGGGAAGTGGCAGATCATATAAGTGTGGAGTCATCTGCATATTGGATGCAGGTGGCTTGTGGGATAACAGAATGGAGGTCATTAGTAAAGATGGAGAAAAGTAAAGGTCCCAATATGGATCCTTGTGGGATTCCTAGGGTAACTGGAAGGTGGGAAGATAAGGTATTTGCCCATAGTACAGCTTGTTTTCTATTATTTAAGTAGGACTGGAACCACTGAATAACAAGATCATCCAATGACAGGTTTCTGAGAGTGTTTATGAGGAGATGATGGTTGACCATGTCAAAGGCTTTTGACAGATCAATAAAGAGGGCTGCGGATAGAGTGTTGTTATTACGATTTCTCTTAATATGGTCAGAAAAAGATAAAAGAGCAGAGGTGGTGCTATGAAATGGTCTAAAACCATGTTGACAGTTGGCTAGTAGATTTTTTTCAAGTAGGTGGGTTAAAAGTTGCCTGTGAATACATTTCTCCATTATCTTTGCAACAGGGGATAATATGGCTATGGGCCTGTAGTTGGATAGGTCCTTGGAAGTACCACTCTTATGCAGGGGGATAATGTGGGAGACTTTCCAGATGTCTGGGATGTATCCTTCAGTAATTGTTCTATTATTGAGGATGGATATGGGGTAAGCAATTTCTTTAGCTGATTTTTGCAGGTATTCTTTATTATTCATTGTTATGCTCCACATAGTCTTCATTAATATTTCTCTAAAATGTGTCTATTTCTTCTTTTTTTTTATATTTTTATTTGGTTTTAAAACAATTATTGAACAAATCAATTCTAAAACCAACAAATAATTATTTACATAAGTCCACAGCTGATTTTTTTCTTTTTTGGTGGGGTTTCTATTCCATTTATTTTGTTTCTCAATTCTCTATAAACTTATTTGTGTTTTCAATCAATTGCTTAGTATGTACTTATACTGGTTCTGTATCCGATTATTGGCTGCTGACAACTTGAAAATTTGAAGTCTAAAAACATCGAATGTCAAAAAAACCCCCCTCAAAACCCGAAAAAAAAAATGGTCTATGCAGCGGGGCACCACCACATCCCCCACTACTTAAATATACCAACTCCGAGATTGCACTACAGTGCAGTAAAGGGAAATCTTTCCTTCCTGCACTCTATGGCAATCTCTGTTATACGTTTTGACATTTTTACACTTTGAAATTTCAAGTTTGAAGTTTAGTGCTTCCAAGTTGTCAGCAATTCAACATTATGATATAGACCAATTATATTTATATTTATCTGCATGTCTTCTAAGTTTTTCTGCCTGTGCTTATATCTTTAGTTTGTTATTTGCAATAGTATACAACAGATCCTGGCATTTTCTGATAGAGCATTTTGCTGTTATGACGTCTATTTTTCCAACTTTTTTTGTCGGTCTGTTCCCTCATCTATACTTTTCTAACAGCAACACTTCTTGTCTTAACTGCTTTATAGTTTTCTCTGTTTGATAATTCCATGATGACATTTGATTTCCTTCCTTCATTCCCTTATTGCCCTGTGTTTTTGTGGTAAGACTTTATTATTAATTTAGCTGCACAATAATATATTCTATTTACTTCTGTTATATTACATGAATTTCTGTTAACAGTCTTGACCAATGTGTTCATTTGTTTTATCAGACTTCTAATATTTTGGGTCTTATTGACTTTCTGTAATCTATGTTTTATCTATTAATATATATATATCCACATTTATTAACTCAAGCAACTCTTTCCTCAGTTCAAATGCTTCTAAAGTGAGGGTACATTCCTTGTTCTCTCTTTCCTGTGGACATTCTACAGAAACTTCCAGCACATCTTCCTAGGACATATTCTCTTCAGCTGCATCCTGCATCATCCCTTGTTCTTTCATACAGGAACTCACTGATCTTTCACTCCACAATACTGACTGTGTCAGAGTTGCCACTGCTTCCACCTCCTTCCCATGGTGTGTCATTCAAACTGAGCTTTTGTACTGGTTTTCTCCTGAAGGCTCTGGAATATTTTCATTTGACAAGAGATCAGACTCTTCCCATTCCTTTGTTTCTCATCAGTTTGAGGATTCATTATTCCATCATGCTATGACATTACTAGAATTGGATTTTTCTTTGTTTTTTTTTTTTTTTTGTTTTAATTTTTGTATTTTTCTTGCTGGATGCCTTTGGTTGTATTTCTCTTCAAATATCTTTGGTGCTGCTTTTTTGTATTGATGTTTGTCTTTCTCCTTTGCATAAATATTGCTCCATATTAAATCTCTTTTTCTTTTCCATGTCCATATTTTTTTTCAGACGTATCCCACTCCACCTCTTTCTCCTTATTTTAGAGACTCATTGTTCCATTGTGCAGTGCTATAACTTGTGCTAAACTTTCTACACTAAATCTTTCACTTCACAGGTATTCCATAACTTCAACTTCTATTTGTTTAACTTCTAGTTTACTAAATTTCTGTTCTACATTCTCCCTTTGTGAACTTATTTTTTTTGTATTGTGACATTTTCCATTATCAAAAGTTGGTGCCTTTGCTGTGTTTCTCTACAAATATGCTTGGAGATGCTTTTTTTTGTATTGATTAGTTTGGCTTTCTCCTTTGCATAAATATTACACCATATCAGATCTCTCTTTCTTGTCCATGTCCATGTTTTTTTACACCTTACAAAAATTTCTGAGTTTTGTTCTTCATATTTTTGCACTTCATCAGTCACTTCTTTTTCCAAGTGGTCCAAAGCTTCTTATCTTTAAGCATTCTGATTGTCCTTCCCCTAGTTTTATATTCACCTACTACCTACCGAATAGGCTCCTTACATATCAGAATCAGTGATGTCTGCAGGTTTACAAGCCAAATCTGCCACCTGGCCAACTACTTTATTCTTACTCTTTAGCCAAAAGTTGGAATGCTCTGTCTTTAGCCATTAGAACAATCCAAAATCCTGCCCACTTCAAAACTCTACACATATACATATCTTCCATCTGGAACTGTACTTGCACTAAGAATCCTTGAATACCTATGTTCTAATGTATGTATACATGTGTGTATGTATGTATGTATATATATATATATATATATATATATATATATATATATATATATATATATATATATATATATATACATATATATGGGTCTACTTTACATACCCGAAAACGTTATTCACCGACACTCCGTTTACCGACACCTAAAGACCGAAAGTACTACATACCGAAAGTGTAACACGCCGACGATCGTAATCCCGACAATTGCAATTAACAGCAAATTACGTAATATTCAGCATTAATGTATAAATGTACCATACCATACATCTACAGGGAAGTAGCCTACCATGATCAGTATTTGTGAGCAGTATCACAGTATTGGTGATGTATATGTATTTAGCTCTAATTATCTCTACAAATACTGTAACTTGTCACTGCTATTTGTCTTGCCACTGGATTACTAATTGTGTTTTTAACTTTGTAAGTTAAACTGATTGATTATCAATATATACAATTTCTGCTTTTTATTATACTGAGGAGCTTTTCTCCCTGAGCTTCCCTGAAAATGGGCTCTGAATGGTCTAGTTTGACTTTCCCAGTTAACAAACTGCAAATAAATAACTAAATAAATAAATAAATTACATAATGTATTTCATGGATCTGTTGTATTAATGAGCACAAATTTGCAATTGAAGCTTTTGACAATTTTTCTTCTGAAAACTTTTTATTTCCTCTACTTCTTCTCTTTAGCTTTTGAAATGTTTTTCTGTCTGGAAATTCTGGGCTTTTTACTTAATAGTGACAATACATAATTTCTTTCTTATTCTCAGCAGTCCACTCTTCCATCTTTATGGCTCTTTTTTGGTCTGTCAGTTTTTGTGTTTTTTTGTGGATAACTACTTCATTTCTTCTACAATGGGGTGGGGGGAGACATCCTCCACCTGAGCCTGGGCTAACCGCATTGTAGGAATGTTTCCATTTCTTAAGGATTCTACACTGTCATTTTTTTCCAGTCCTGGAACCGGTGCACATACCAGGATTGGGTACTTTTTATTCTGGTACTGACACACCCTGCTGTCTTTTTTGTTTTTTAGCCTGCTTCTGTCCATGATTTATGCTATATAAAATACAGTCTATGTGTCAGTGTCATCTTGGCGAGATTTTGTAAAAGCAGGGTCCACCTTGTAAAGGTGCTCACAAAGCCTTGAATATGAATTCAACTCCAGCAATACTACTCTCCTTTGCTTGCTGATTTTATCATCTCTACATTCGGACCCTTATCATCTCTCTATTTGGATACTTATTTTGTCCTAAAATATCATATGTCAGGTGATAAGGGAAATAAAATAAGTACAAGTGATTGGATATTGATGGAGGTAAATTAAAACTTAGAAGAAATGTATAAACAGAAAGAAGTAAGAGAATGAATAAAATGGGGAGTGAATAAGAAAGAAGAGCACTGACAATATTTATGGGGAGTATTCATTTAAAAGAAATTGAAAGTGCAATAAGTAAAAGGAAGTCAGATTGTGTGGCAGGAGAAGATGGGATATGATTGTTTTATAAAAAAAATATGTCAGAAGAGAAAAAAAGCCTTCTGAGAAGTACTTAATGAATAGTTTGATGATGAATTACTCAATGGAAATATATCCAGAAAACTATTAAATTAACTTTGCAAAAAATGAAAAAAAGAAAGGAAAATTAGAGAAAAGTAACTTTAGGAAATGTAGACTACAAAATTATGTTGATCATTTCACAACAGAGGTTAAGAATAATACTAAAGGAAGTAATAATTGATGTAGTGAAGGCAAAGAACATCAAAAAATGTACTGATAGTTAAAGAAGCATTTAAAGGCATTGAAAGAGCGAAATGCAAGGTTGGTTGTGATATGTGCAAAGCCTTTGATATTATAGCATATAAAAGTATATGAAGCACTGTGAAACAATATGGATTACCAGGGAAAGTACTAAAATTTATTAAGGGATACATGATGGCTTTTGGGTAATGTGTGCAGCTGACAGATGGACAGGGCAGTCAATCAAATTTAAGATTGTTGTAAAGCAAGACTGTTCTTTAAGCACACTTGGATTGATAATGAATGAGGTCATAGAATAATGGCTCTAGAGTACAGTGAAGGAGAAGTACAATATTTAGCTATGTTGAGATTCCTTTGAAAACAGATTGTATTTGTGACTGAAGTAAAACACTGTTTGACAGCTACATTAGAGAAAACAGGATTGAGTATTAGTAAATAAAAAAGTAGAGAGTCTGTCAATGTAATAAAATGGGTGCAATTTGATAGGTTAGTTTGATGAAGTCCTATGGTGAGTAATAAAATGGGTGCTATTTACCTCAATGTGACAGAAGTTAAGAGTTTGGATATAAATGCCAGGGAAGAGGATGTTAGTAAAGTACACTGAGAGGGGGTACTTCAGAATTTTCAAGACATAACAAAATTGTGGGTAATGTATAATTTAGCTTTTAGGGAAGAAAATATATTTGCTACATTCTGTTTTTCTTGGAAAGTTAAATTATTTTGGAGGGTTATACATGTTACCAAAGAGGATGGAAAGAAAAGTATTAACATTTTATTTTTTGGCATAAGGGGACTTATTTATACTCCACTGAACAAGGGATTCTATATTATTAAGAAAGATGGGGCTTAGAGCTTGTAAGCCCTATTGCTTTTCTACATTCCTTACATTTATTTTGGGCACATCAGCAGATTAAAAATGGGAAATAATTAGTCGTAAGATGCACTTTGAGTACTAGGAACTGCACTTATTTCTGCAAAAAGATGGTATAAAAGAAAAGGAAATATAGAAAAGAAAGATAGTAAGGAATACTATAATAATATGATGCAATGGCAAATGGACTGTGACAACTTAGAAAAGCATAGGAAAGAGTAGCATAAAAATATAATATAAAAGTTCTGATCCATGAAATCAGTTAAACATAAATATTAAGGAGAGTATAATGTCATTAACGAACACATTTCAGTATGTTGATGAATTTAAGGATTCTTTTGTCGAGGTTAAAGTTAGGCAGGCTATCGGAAAAAGGATTAATGAAGTACAAAGAGCATGAAGAAAGACAATGCATTGTATGTAAGGAACAAGAGATAGGTGGACATTACAGGACATAAACGAGTTCAAAGGTTTAATGAAAAGGACATAGAATTATGGAATGAAACCTGCATAAAACAAATTATGAGCATGCTGATGTATGGTTATTATACTGAAGGCAATATAAAACGTGTGGAAGAAATAGACAAAAAAAGCTCTAGCTTGCACTTGGTTGCTATGGAAAGCTGCATGCAGAGAGGCATTGTATAATAAGAAACGGGGTTCAGAACACATTTTGCAAGAAATGAAATTGTGGTTGTGTATTAAAGGGTGAGGATTTAACACTGTACTCTTTTAAAATGTATATCAACTACTGTAAATAGGTCAACTCCTTTTAATGTTATGTTAATATCATATGTATATATGGGTTGAATAAAGACCAGTACTCGTTTTGATAAGTGTTATGGGATCTTTTACAGCAATCTGAACTCCCACCAACTAAGGCAGATAAGCCTTCAATTTAACATCTTAGTTGAAGGATGACACACTTAGGAGTGCAGCACTACCTTATGCTGCACTTCAGTGGCAGTACTGGAAAATTAATATAAGTACCTGGGGTGGTAAAAGAACCCACAACCTGATTTTCTATTATCAAAGGGTATGCTGCCTATTGAGTCACTGACATTGCATAACCATACTTATTAAACATAGCCCTATATTTAACTAATATAACAATCTTGTCCCGCAATTGCAATTTTCACCCAAAATTTAAAAAAAAATGAGTTGAAAACATTAAAAATCAATAATCATGCACAACTTAGAATTAGTCAATGTTAAGAATATCTGCACATAAATCAGAATTTCCTCCAAACAGGAAACATGTCTTTTTGAGCATTCTTTTCCATAGTCATATTCTCCAAGGTCTACTTTGTTATACGTATTTTCAGAGGCAAAAGCAAAATTCCTCTAGAATTAAACAGTCAGTATTGACGTTCATTCAACAGGTCAGCCAACTGCCCTCATTACATTTTTCTTAGTGCCCACTCATTTCTCCATTGTTCATAACGTTCACCTAGCCTAGAATTTCCAGACTCCCAGGTAATCACTGTCATTCTTTTGTCCATTTTATTTAAATCTTTTGTCCATATAGTTTCCTTCTTTTAGTATCCCATGTAAGCAATGATTTGTAAAAATTATACATTATTATAAATAACATTTAACAATGTTTTCAAAATAACATTGATCACCTTTTTCAACCCCCATGGTGCTTTCAGCATGTGCCATTTGATAGCTACCCAGTTACTGCCCCATAACCAATTATCTCTTCCTTCTTCATATCTCCTATCACCACTTGTCATCTCTTAATTTCTTCTAGATTTTCTAATGACATCCCTTTCATACAAAGACTATTCCTCCATCCAGACTCTCTCAAACCTCAAAAGATGTTGCACATGGAAGTAAAGAGACATTGAGAAGAAAAAGCATACTGTTGATATCCTCCAAACATTTACCC
This sequence comes from Protopterus annectens, assembly GCF_019279795.1. Classification (NCBI taxonomy): domain Eukaryota; kingdom Metazoa; phylum Chordata; order Ceratodontiformes; family Protopteridae; genus Protopterus; species Protopterus annectens. Next base: position 1,759,151,814 of record NC_056737.1, on the reverse strand, counting down.
TGCCAAGTCCCCAGGAAAAAAAATAATCTGCAAACAGTTGTTTGGCTTCTGAATGGGCATATTTTCTTTCACTACCATTTTTATCCATCTTTCCCTTGAGCATTTTCCTATTCCCTCCTTGTCACCTTGCTCTGTTACACTCTTGCTCTTTTATCTTAACCACATTGTTCTCATTCTCCACCACTGGCATCTGTTTCTTCATAAAATTCCTCTAAGATATTAAGATGAACCCACATTCCCTTTAAATGATTCATAGCCTTCAGATGAGATCTGCTGCCATCATCCAGCATTATGGTAATACTCCTCTCTATTTCATCACACAAAGCTAAAAACTTATTCTGTACACTGGCATCATTATGTACTATTGTCAACTTCTTTCTGGCTGGCCATGTAAAAAGCTGCTTTATTGTTTTACGTTTTGCAATTACAAATATAAATATCCTATTGGTTTATACTTCTGATTACAATTTAGTTATGATTTTAGTGGCAATTAATGGTAATCACCAATGAGTTTGTTCAGAGTTTGTGTTTCAGTCAAACTCACAAGCGGTTATTCACTTTTTACATGGAGGCATTCTCCCATACATGTCCTAATGAGGGGCTTTACCCCACACCCCCAGAAATTAAATACACTAACTCCATGGTCACACAAACTCAAAAAAGGCATAAACCCTTGAATTATGCAATGATCAATATAATGAACTTTGACCATTATATAATTTGACAAACTGTACCAGTGACTGAAAACATCACTGTTTTACGACGCGATAAAATACGTGCAGCAATGTCTTGTATAGTGTATATATATATATATATACATATACATGCACACACACACACACACACACACACACACACACACACACACACACACCTGTGTCTGTGTGTGGAGGGGTGTATATATGTATTATATATACATTTATACCCCCACACAGAAACCTATATCTTTATATCGATATATAGATATAAATAAATGTGTCTGTATACACCCACATACACACATCTTAATAAATAAATATATTTCATTCTATCTGTCCTCAACCCCTTTTTCCCATTTTTGCAGATGATGTTGAGGTGTCACTTCAACACTGACACTCATCTAGTACAAATGTTCAACACTGCCAGGTGTCTTGCCCTGCCACTATATTATATATAAAGATATACTCTTACTAGTACCATAGCAGCCCATTATTCATGCTAAGTAACTCATATCAAAGTGATGTACACTGATCTCACTACTGATACCTCCTTTCTCAAGCTGCATAATGCTGGTGCCATTTGTTTTCCCCTTATGCATACACTGGGTGCATAGTCATAAGGCACTGTTATATGTGGCTCAGGCACATGTATCCTGCTATACCAGCCTTCTTTGTCAAATAAAACTATACATATTACACTAAGGGATGTTGGTTAACCTGGAGATGACTGCTTGCCCAGCCTGTGAGCTGTAGTCATCCGGCAGTCCAAAGGAAAAGAGCATCAGTGGCAATCTTCTTAATCAACCTCTTCAGGAGTGTAGTGGGGCTTTGGCCTTTTATCCTTTGGCTATGTCAATATCTCTTATGTTCTCACATCTGCTATCACTCTCCAAATGTACACATTTGTCTACTAAAGCCTTAAGTTTTTTCATTTCACACTCTGTTTGTAGATAAGACGTCCATATATTCTACCTGTTCTCCCACTATGATCATAGCTTCATGTGATATAGTAACCTCATGTTTCAGCTTTCTCAACTGTGCTCTAAAGGCCCCTATCTTGTCTACATGGACCTGAAGATATTTGAAAATTTCATCAAATGTTGACTTCATATTTATGACTTTAAAAAAATGGATCATTAGCGCATAGAACAATCATACTCACCTCTCAACAAAACTTACACCAAACTTTTTATTTTAGTCAATTATTTTACCCCCTATGGCAGTGGCCAGTGACACAGCATGCATGTAAACAGATATTTTCTCACCTTGCCCAGCAGTGGTTTGTGGTCAGACAGGATAAAATCTGTGCTACTACTTTTTGCTCCACTCTAACCAAAAGCATTTTCTCGTCAGAACTGATTCAGATGTTTATGGTCAACTCTATAGAAGTTGTAGTCCACTCTTTCTTGTAGCTTTGCTGCAACATGTTAAGAATATAATCCTGATAATTAATACATGCAATCATACTTTACATCTGCTATCATTTAAGCATAGCATTGTGATGTTTTCCACATATTCTGCCCTGCTCCTCCTTCATTTTGATTTCATTCATAAAGTTAGACCTGTTTAAGGTTACCTACTGCATTAAATAACTCAACTAAACTTGAGTTATGCATACAATGTTATGACCCATATCTATTTCCACATTTTGCTGTGTACTGCTACATCAGAAACAATGTAAGTAGTCATTTAATTTCTGTTAAGGATGATATTATTTGCCTACCTTCTCTCTTTTTCATCAGATCTGCTTGTTCTTTCCTTTCCATCTTATTAGTTTACCCATCTTTCTTCTTTTGGAGTTGTTGAGCACAGTTCTTTAATTATGCTTGGGATGTTTTTTTCTACAGTACCCTGATACAAGATACATTACTGTGGTATTTAGAAGTGCTTAGAGAGATGCATAATCCTTAGCTCTGAAGATTTCTTCATAACAGTAAGCCATTTAAATTCTAAAAATACCACTGATACTTTACCCTTACACAGACTTCAGCTCAGATATTCATGTGCAGCAGTTTGCATTGTCTCCACACAAAAAGAGGCTCCCTGGTTAGATTCTTGGCTGGAGTGCCTTTTCTGTGGAGTCTGCATGTCCTCCCAGCACTCATGTGGGTTTCCTCTGGGTGCTCCAGTTTCCTCCTATGTTACAAAGACACGCATCTGGAGCATTTCCCCCTGGGCTTACACTGAAAATTGGCTTATTCCAAGTTGGACTTTCCCAGTAAACAAATGTTAAACAACTAAATAAATAAATAAATAAATCTCACAGGCAAAGGTGCACGCTAATGCGGCGGTCTAGAGGAATGGCTAATGCTAAGTAGTCATGTAATCTCCCCAAGAAAAGTCTGCAGCTCCTGAATTGCTCAACTGTGTGATTCAGAGAATCACTTGGCTGATTAAAATTTATTTGAGAAGGAAAAGGTGACTGCTGCCAAAACACTGAAATCTTCCTTTCATTCCACTGAGACTTTTTGTAGTACAGTAAGTTTAATGAAGATGTAGGGGTGAGGGTGTGCTAATGCATGCATGTGTGTAAGCTTGCCTATAGTAGTGAGAAGACAGTTGCATGAATGTTCATGCCTGTACGTGTGTATGTGTGTGTGTGTGTGTGTGTGTGTGTGTGTGTGTGTGTGTGTGTGTGTGTGTGTGTGTGTGTGTGTGTAGGGGGATGCTTTTAATAAAACAATGCATAGGCTACTAGAGAAACACTAGTGTGATCAGGTCTAACAGTGCTAGTGTTTGACTCAGAGACCTGGTAATGAGCCAGTAATGAGATCTTTCTCCTTGTGGCCATACCTGTCCTGACTCTGAATTATGCTTTCGCACTGTTGTGCCAAATGACTAGCTTCCTTTGGTAAATTAGCAGGAGTAGTGAGCATTTTATTGAATACTGACCTTTATAAAGTCTTTGTTGAATGACATACATATTGTATTAATGGGTGTTTTATTTGTTTCTTAACACTGATTTTAACTATTTAATGTAGGAATACATAAATGTATTTATTTTATTTATTTATTTTACATTTGTTAACCGGGGGTGTCTTACTGAGCCAAAAAGGCCCTTTTTCAGCAGAGGCCCAGGGAGAAAAGCTCCACAAAGAAAAATTACAGACACATTTAGTTATTTAGACATGATCAGTATACACACAAATTACAAGAGACATGTTTTTTACAGTGGCATGAGGCACATAAAAACTTACAGTGGAGATAAACAAAAAAATATTAATTTTAAAAATAAAGGTAATTAATAGATTTGTGGTGTACAGCTGAAATTTGGAGCATAGGTAGAATACATACATAGTACACAAGTACAGTACATACATTGTAGATTAGCCTGTGTTTGTGAGTAAGATTGAAAGCTATTATCAAGTGCTCTAGATTTTGTATGTATATGTTATCTGCTTTCACTAGCCTGGGGAGCAATCATGGCACTGCCAACTTTGCTTGAGATGTTGCCTGATGAGGTCTTCAAAGGAGGCTTTGGATGATGTGTTTTGAATGTTAGTAGGGACAGAGTTCCATTTTTTAGCCACTGAACTACTATATAGTGCATCTCCAAAGCTATTGTAGCTGTTGGTGACTTCTAGTAGTAGTTTGCTTGATGATCTAAGAGGCCTTTTGGCTGAGTGTTGTTGTACTAGGTTTTTGAAGGCAGGACACTTATTGGGGAGATAATAGATATAATTACAGAGGCACAGCTGATTGTAGGTTAAGAGGTTGGGTATTTCAAGCCAGTGGAGCTGTCTCAAAGCAGTACAGTGATGAGTTCTATATGAGCAATTTGCAGCAAAGCGGGCAATTCTGTTATAGCAGGCTTCCATTTTGCTTAGTTCAGTTTTGTTGAGATTAGTCAGAATGGGAGATGCATAGAGTAGGGTGGATAGAAGTTGGGAGCGAGCAATGGCTGATCTTGTGTTGTTGGTAAGAAATGGTTTGATACGGTAGAGTGACCCCAGTTTGGCATGTACTTTTTTAATAGTGAAGTTGAGATGACTATCAGATTTTAGGTGGGAGTCTATGGTTATTCCCAATAGCTTAGCCTGTGCCACTGGAGCAATTGGAGGAGCATTTGTGGAGTAGATAGTGACTTGACTGTTAGTGTTTTTGTTAGAACTGGTTATAATCATAAGCTGAGTTTTCTTTTTATTGAGGATAAGTTAGACTTTGGTAAGGTAGTTTTCAACATCAGAGAATGCTAGCTGAGTTGTTTGCAGGAGGGTGGGAATGTTTTGTGCAGCACAGATTAAGATAGTGTCATCTGCATATTGAATTATAGATGCATGCTGTGTGGAGGTATGGAGGTCATTTGTGAAGACTGAATAGTAGTGGTCCAAAGATAGAACCCTGTGGGACTCCTATAGTTATGGACAACTGAGGAGAGAGAGAATTTTCCCATTTCGCAGCTTGGTAACTGTCAGTTAAGTAGCTTTGGAACCAGGTAAGAGTGGAATTTGATAGGTGATATTGGTTTAGTTTGTTTAGCAGGATTTGGTGTGAGACTGTGACAAATGCTTTGGACATATCCAAAAAAAGAGTTGACACTTGTAGGCCTTCATTTTTGAGGCGGTTTACTATGTCTGTGAAGCAGAGGAGGGCTGTAGTGGTACTATGGGCAGGTCTGAAACCATGCTGAGTAGGTGACAGGATGTTGCTGTCTAGAAGATAGTTTAGCATCTGGGTATGGATGCATTTTTCTAGGATTTTGGCCAGGGGGGAGAGTAAAGCAATGGGTCTGTAGTTATTAAGTTCAGCGGAGGTCCTGCCTTTATGTATGTGTGTAACACAGGATATTTTCCAGAGTTTGGGCACATAGTTTTCAACAATTGATCTGTTTATGAGAGTGGAGACTGGGATAGCAATAGCATCTGCTGTGAGTTTCAAGAAATAGCTGGGGAGTAGGTTGGCTGCTGTTGATGAGGTTTGTAGTTTGGAGAGCATGCTTTTGATTGAAGTGGTGGAAACTGTTTTGATGGTAAAGCTTGTATTAGTGTTATTTGTGTTGGGGGGGATAATGAGGAAGGAACTGTCATGTGAAACTAAGGATAGAATTGAGTTCACAAAGTGGGAGTTGAATTGTGTTTCTATGGGAACTTTAGTGTGAGAGGGGGTTGGTTTCGGGGTAGACTTTTGGGTGGATTTTAGTTGCTGGTTTACATTTTTCCAAAATTTTTGTGGGTTGTGTTGGTACTTAGTTTGTAATGTTGTGTAGTTGGATTTTTTGTCCAGCCTAATGCATTGGTGCTAATGGCTTACTGGCAAGCAGAATGTAATTGCTGAAGAGCATTTGTGTCCTGGTGGGAGACTAGAAATTTAAAGATGGCTCCATGCTCAGTAGGATTCTAATATAGATTTTGTATTGGGGGAGAAAGATAGCACAAGGGGTGTAAACCAGGTGGAATGCAAAGAAACCAGAGAGGCAATCAGTGGAAATCAGTGAAGGCCTCAGAGGGGGTACGTAATAATTCAAACTACCTGTAAAGTGAAGGAGAGAAGAGACAGCAAAGTTTATTAAGGTTGGGAGTGTGTATTCACATTGACTTGCTAATTATTAACCAGTTTGTGCATAGATTAGAGTAGGGAGATACATTAGCAATGAAGGGGAATGTATAGAGATGCAAATAAACAGGTGGGCCTCCAAGTGATACAAAATAAGGCAGAAAGCACTGAGAGGGCTGCTTGATGGTTAATTTAGACACAGGGATGTGAATTAAATGTATACTGTCTATTGGACAGTTAGGATTACTGTACTAGCGGGGGAGAGGGGGAGGACACAAGGCTACAACAGTCAGTTTTATTAGCAAGCTGAGAACTACTAAGAAATACTGCTAATGTAATAGCTTCACTCTCATAAAACATACAAGTATAATGCCTGGGTGGACTGACCCTGCTCTTGAGGCTCAAAATGTATATCCTTGTTTAGTTTGCAGTACTGATTCCTTCTTATACTGTATGGGTGGAGTGGTAGCCACAGACTGCAGATTTGCTTGAGTGTGCTCTGAAGACAAAGAGAAAAAAAAAGAGAGGATGAAGCTAGTAGAAGGAGACAAAGACAGGTCAAAGGAAGTAATGAGGAAATAGGAGGATGCAAAAGATACAAATCTGAGGATAGTGTGGATAAAGCAGGAGAATAGATGCTACTGCTACAGTTTGAGAGTGCTTCAACAGTAACCACATCACAGTGCCATAACTTAGTTTGGAAACAGGTTAATAAATCATCCACAATACATTTATCAGCCAATTATCCTGTGCATACAATAAAAGGAAAATGAACACAACAGCACAGCTGAAGCAGTAGCAGAGACAACTGTAGTGCTAAATCAGTAAATACTGTTTCTAACTCCAAGACTAGGTCAATTAGATGCACATTACAGTTATAACAGTAGCATAGAGACAACATAGCTGCAGTGGTAGTGCCAGTAAAAACATAATTCCTGAATGACAGAATCAACCAGTTAAATAAACAAATAAGCAGATCAGTAGTCAGGAATCAGAAAAATGAATACTAGTTGTATAGATCCAAATACAGCAAAAAGTAAGTATTACTTTACAAATCTGAACAGTTTTAAAACAAATTCCTGAGGTCTAATGGCTTACCGGCAAGCAGAATGTAATTGCTGAAGAGCACTTGTGTCCTGGTGGGAGACTAGAAATTTAAAAGATAAAAAAAACATACGATTCCTGTGAATGGTATGGACACACAGATTATATGCATATAGAACAAAAATTTCCTGCAGAGAGAAGCTTCAACCCAGTGATGTGAAATAACAATATGAACCATGAAACAATGGATAATAATATAAACCACTCGACCAGTAGACAAACCAAAAAAATTAAAAAAAAGTTTTTTAACACACTCTGGCACCTTGGCTATGATAGTCTTCAAACAATTAGCCAAAAGTTACAAAAAACAATAACAAGCCTGAACTATTTACAATCATTCACACTAAGCTATGAACTAGCAGAGCATATGCTTGCAAACTGATATTAAGCATTATTTTCCATTTGAGTACTGTTAGTTATTTTCAAATTCATTGCCCTTGCACACTGTGGTGTTCCTATTTATTTTAATAATGTTGTACAAAACAATTGGTAAAAGTACCACACCTCAAATGACATCAGTGTGGCTGGGGCTTTGCCTTTTCCTTCAGGTAAACCAAACCTGTGGTTAGTAAAATAAGAATGGGCGTATAGTGACACAGCACCCTTAATGGTGGTTTGTAGAACTTTTCACAAAAAAAGGCTTAATTTGTGTGAATCATAAGTTAGCTCAAAATTTATTCTTATTTGCAATGACTTTTAGTTATTCAGCTGTCAACAAGTTTCCCCATATACATATCAAATGAAAGTATTTGAATTCCATTTCTCTCTAGCTCTTGGAAATTGTACTGCATTTTATTTTATAACATTTTAGTTTCCTACTCTGAGTTTTACACTACATACCATGTTTTCATTTGACCTTTTCTATCCAGGCCTTTATAGCAGGACCTGCTCAGTTATTTAAATAAATAAAAAATGCATACATATATACATACATGCATAAACAAGTATGTGAGGAAGCAAACAAATAAATAAATAAACAAGCAATCAGATAGGCAGGCACATAAGAAAATAGGTAACCCTGTCTGTACTGAATACAAATTCTGTTACAGACTCCCCAATGATAGAATCACACATCATTTACACAATGTCAGAGTCACTTTACAGAAAACCTCAATCGAGAGAGAAGAAAGACCAGCAAAAACATTTTTGCAGAGTGTCAGCAACCCTGCACACCATGCCCCCTTGTACTTACTTGGTGAAATGAGAAATCCCCAATATAGTACAGTCTAGATCTCTTTTGTGGAAATTGTTGTTCCACACAATAGTGATTGACACTCTGAGAGGAGATCACTACTGTATCTATAAAGAGCATGACTCCCTAGTTCATCAGGCTTTTTAGGTTTTTGTTTATTCTGCTGCCATAATGAGTGGATGTATAAATGCTTGTCTTGGATATTTTAAACTCATCTTCTGATTATGCAGTGAGTGTATATTTGGTTTATGTATCATTGTACTCATTATTTCAGCTACATTTCTGTTTCTATTTGTTAAAGGGTACTCTTCTGTATATACTATTCATGAGCTATGGCTTGCCCTATAGTAAATCAAGGAAAACAATGTTCAGACCCTGAAGGAATTTGTCATGGTCTGTGTCAATGGAGAGATAAAGCCCGGACTATGACCTAGATGATATAAATTTCACTCAAAGAGCTGAACAGGGAAAGACAAAAGCAAGTGGCAAATGCCAACATGTCTACTCTGAGGAAGGGACAAGTGGTCTGATGACTGCTTTGCCAAATGTAACATGTCTACCCTGAGGAAGGGGCAGGTGGTCTGATGGCTGCTTCACCAAATGTAAGTAGAGGCTTGCAGATGAGGCTGCCATATCTGGAGATGGGTAGCCCTAATTATTATATGGGTTGGAGCATTCACATATCAGGGATGGTATAAGCAGGCCCTCACATTGGCGTAGGCACACACATCAGTCAAAATTAGGCATAGGGCTTAAAAAGATGGCTGCCTTAGTGGCAGTCTTTGTGATCAGCTGTCACCCTACATGGAAAAATATGGCTGATTGATCACAGACAGAAATGCAGCAGACAGAAGGGTATAAAAATGATTAAAACAACATCAAAGTATTTGGACAAGCTATTTTAAATGTGTAGTTTTCTTGTGCCATGTCATCTGAAAGCATTCTCTTGGTGGAAATGTTAAAAAGAGACTTTGTTATATCAGTCAAGTTTGATTTTTGTGATGGTAAAACAAGGTTAGCCATCTGTTTTCCTTTGTTTCCAGTATCTGTGTCTAAAGAGCATGAAAGTATATTACATACATCACAATGCTCATTTAAAAATACCACATTTCAACAAAGCAGTCCAATGAAATAAATACTGCGTATGCTTCAAAAGCATGTGTTCACCGTGTTCTGCTAAAATAACAAGTGTTTCATTTTTAAAAACAAAATCACTCTGATTTATTTTCCATGTGATAATGTATTTAAAAGTGGCATTTCAGTAAACCTTACAGAAATCATCTACAAGAATTCCTGAATCATCTCGCCAACACTATTTTTGAGTTAAATGTTATTTTGCTGTCTACACAGTTAAAATATAGACACTTGGAAAATGTTTTCGAATATCACTTCCAGTTAAGGAAAGAATCCATTATTTACCTATTCCACAGCTTTATATTTAAAATAAAATTGTGATTAGCGCCAGAGTAGTTTATGAAATTCATTACTTCTGTCAATGCACATTTGTAACTTCTTGCAGGTTATATATATTTTTTTGCAACTAAAATGGTACAGTCTTAATAGAGTTTAAAAAGAAGCAATGAGTTGTTACAGAAAGGTGGCAACTTTCTGTACATTAATTAATCATTTTTCTATAGCACGGACATTGTCCCATGATGGTCATAACTCACCTTTCCTGTCTGGTGTTCCAAGTTTATAATACAGCCAATGTTGCACCAAGCTATTCAGTATACCTGCGGTGAACTGGTTAATCCATTAGACTAGAGCTGCTTGAATCTGTTCTCAGCGTAAGGTACACGTTTGCACGGGCTGCTGCTTTGCTAGGACACTGCTATGCATGGCACTTCTTGTGATAGGGGGTGGTGTCAAGTTGTTATGTGTTGCTCATAGGAGTACATCTGTGTGGAGGTGCACTGTACAATGATTTAACCAAATTAACCATTTGATAATGATTGGATTGTTACAGGAGGCTGTCATTTATTTTATTATTGTCCTTGGGCCTACAGTACAGGAGAGGGGAATAAGACAGATTTTGTTTCTAGTTTTGGGCAGGATTGTTATGAAAAGAAATTAAAAATATGATTACTGAGTCAAGGCTGGGACTGTTACTGGAATGAGGGTGTTCATTAATGTATTCTTGGTTTTGACTAGGACTCACAGACAAAAGCAAGAAATTAATTTTTTTTTTTTTTTTGCATCATTGTCTTTATTGAAATCTCGTAACATAAGAAATACTTACATAAAATAATATTTCTTATTGTAATGGTATTTCAGAAATGGTAACAACCACAAATTTATGCTTTATATCAGTAGAAGTAAAGTAGATTTCAGATATCTCTAAAATAGTCTATGCATTTATGTATTTGGATACTCAGCCATATTCTGCATTCATATGTACAAAAAGAAGTATGCACATCTGCAGGGTTCAGGTTTGTGTATTTGACGATAAGTACAAGAACCAATAAAATACACAATTCTGAGCCATGAGAGAACTTCCTCTGTCAATAGGAAATGTCCCAGAATAATGCATAATTACTAGAACTCTGGGTATTCCGATGTGGAATCACTGAATTAGTGAGCAGTGCAGCTGCCTGTATAATCTTCCCCCTTCATTCATGCAGTTATGTTCTGACAGTAATGTGCAGTATGAGAGAATGACATTATCAAGCTTAGGATGTGGTGGGTAAAGATGACAGTAGTGTCTACAGGTGCTTGGGACAGACACATACACACACTTTGGATGTTGGTGACCTTAGTGTTTCTACATGATTGGGACAGATGTGCAATAGATAAGGGTGACATTATTAATTACATATGCTTGGGACAGGTGTACAGTGGCAAAGAGTGTGATTACAATCTGATACAGTGGCCATGGTACTGCATGTTTCTCTTTACCCACATGGAATCTGTATTATCTATATATCTCTAATGCTGAATGTCACTTCAGCCATCTGTTCTCAACCAAATGCACTTCCGGGAATTGTCTCATGACCTAGGAACCTGCTTGGCACAGGTGTGGAATGGATGATGTTACTGTTATATGTGCATGCTTGGAACAGGGGTGAAGACTGGGTTGGATTGGTTTATAGCTTGCTTAACAGCCTCATAAGTAATCAATGCTATTACAGATGAATAATGAAAGCCTCTGCTGTGTCACAAATGTAATATTATGATTTATTTACATTGAGGTATATGCCACAGACCTTGGTAAGTTCATGATATGGGCACTGTCGGACTTGGGATGTTTCATGTATGAAAACCCAAAATATTTGTTTAGTTATATTACAAAGACCTTAAACATTAAGAATTCTCACAGCTTGAGAAAGTTGTTGCCTCTGCAGTTTTTAAGTATAGTATAACATATTGAGGAGCTGCAAGATATATATATTTAGCAACATTTAATTAATAGTATTGTAGTCATACTATATCTGGCTACTTATACCTGAATTGGAAATGTAATCAGTAAGACAGTAATAGGAGTTTTAATGCATGTTTCCCTTCATAATCAGGGACATTGTGAAAAATAAGTCTACACCTTCAGAATCTGGGTGTAAAGGTAAAGGTGTACAATGTCCAAATTTGAATGATTTATTACACTTATAAAAACATAATTACATTTTAAGTATTTGCATATCAACCTTGTTTCAACAACACCATGCGTTTAATTTGCAATATTTTAATCTAAAATATATGCTCAAATGAAAGTTAAACAGGCTTTTAACTGTTAAAAACACAGCCCTGTGTGAATTTTGTTTTTGCTTCACACTGCTCCTGGTATTCAAACACATTGTGTGCATCAAGATAGTTGAATTTGCACAAACAGAGGCCATGAGCCATTTGAGATGATTCAGAGACACACTGAGAGTAATTGTTTCAGAATGTGAAAAGTCCTAGCCTGCATAATATGCAAAATATGCCATAATGACTTGGAAATCCATAACATTTCCCCAAGAAAAAATGCTACTTGGTGATGTGAATGTCATTTGGTTGGACATCAACTCTAACTCCCCTACATCACACAATTAATTAATAGCCCCAGACATTATACAAAGGCATCAAATTCCTGATTAGACTGGATCCTAGTGTCAGATCCTAGGAAATATTCCACCACAGGTTCAATGTCAGACTCTCTCAGTGATCATCTCCCAATCCATATGACCAGATATCTCACACATCCAGTTAAACAGCATATTTATAAAATAACACACAATCTTTCCAAGTTTAATTGAGAAATGTTCATTACTACATTATCATCTACTAACTTGAACTTCCTAAAAATCCTCCTCTTAGAGGGTGCTGTAAATGAATTCAATACAACTTTTCTGAATATCCTAAATAGCCTTGCACCTCCTAGAAGGAAGACACAAAAAACAAATAATGCAATTTGGCTATCCAAAACTCGCAGAATGCTAATGCAGGATAGAGATAAAGCACGGAAAGAATGGCAAAAACTTCAATATCTTGAAAACTTCTGAATACTTTGCAATCGTACTAAAAATGAAATAAATGAAGAGATAAAATATACTATAATAACTTCCAGAATAATACTAAATACAACCCTAAAAAATGTTGGAAATCCATTAAAGGAATCCTTACATCCTGGCCAAAAATTCAACCCACACACTTCAACTGATAACTCAACACTCAAAACTGCAATACAGTTCATCTCTTATTTTATAGATAGTACAGCATCTCAAACCAAGTATTCCTCAAAATCTAATCCCAGCCCTGTCCAACAGCTACATATTACCACATCTTTTTTCACCTTCAAACCTGTGCCCACATCCTATATAAAAATATTCTTAAGCAAACTTAAACCATGTTCTTCTATAGCTGATGACTTTCCAATCAAGTACTTAAAAATAACAGCCAGTAGCATTGCCTATCCTCTCTCAGTCCATATTAATAGGTCAGTCTAGGAATCCCACATTCCCTCTCTCTGGAAAAAGTCACAAATGATCACTCTGCACAAAGGAGGAAATTCAACAGACATGAATAACTTTAGACCAATAGCAGTATTATCCACCCTCGCCAAAATACTTGAAAAATATTAAAATGCTTGACTATATCCTGCAGGAAGAACTCCTATCCCCTACACAAAAAGATGTTGTGTACTTACCATAACATTCCATCTGTGTTGTCTATCTTCATTTATGCTTGACAGATATTCCAATATTGGGACCGACTCAGCCATTTCTACAACTCGCACCAGTCAAAAACTGTCGATCTTCAACTCTACCCACAATTCCTCTCTCACAATTACCTCAGATTGAGTTTGCAGAGAAAGTATATATAGAAGATAAGGAAGCGAAAATGGAAGTCATATCTACTATGTTTGAAAAATCATGATAATTAAAGGATATATAATCCACTCCTCCCAAAAAAATATTTAAAGGCTGGGGGATGGAAGAAGGGGAGTCAAGGATAAGTGAAGATCGACAACACTGATGGGACATTATGATAAGTACATAACTTTTTTATCTGGTGTTGCTAATCTTCATTTTATCCTTGACAGATGAGACAGAGTTCCCAGCTACCAAAGATCTTAGGTGGACTCACAGAAGGATATCCCTGAGCACCATCGAACCAAAGGATGCTCTTCACCTAGAGACTAAGTCAAATTCTAATGAGTAATAAAGGAATGGGGAGAAGCCCAAGTAGCTGTTGCAGATATATCATCCATCGAAGCTCTGGACTGGAACACTGCTGAGGTGGCTACAGATCTTGTATAATGGACTTTCATGGGCTTAGGCAAGGTTATTTCATTCTTATCATAGAGAAATGAAATGCAGTCTTTCAGCCATTTAGCCAGAGTCACCTTGCTGTCTTTCTTACTCAACTTTGCACTGGAAAAGGAAACAAATAGTTGGTCAGACTTTCAAATTTATTTTGTTCTGTGAAGATAGAAATGTAATTGACTGTGAACATCTTATAAATGCAAGGAATATTCACCTTTGTTGGAATAGTTTGGAAATAAAACCGGTAAACAAATTGCTTGATTGATGTTAGACTCTGTGACTACCTCAGGTAAAAAGGAGGGGTTTGTTCATAAAGAAATTCCATCTTTGTGGAAAATCAGATAAGACATGACAAAGCCTGAATTTCTGAGATTCTTCTGGCAGAGGTTATAGCTACCAAAAACAGTGTCTTCCAATATAAAAACTACAGATCACGTTCTGCAGAGGATTCAAAGGAAAAATGTACTATGGCCTGTAACAGTAAGTTTAGATCCAAATGCGGCATTGGATCTTTGAAAGGAAGTTTCAACAAGAGTGTGCGTCTTAACAATGATTTACAAAGTCTATGAGATGCTAAAGAACGTTCTTCCAAACCATTGTGGAAATTAGAAAGTGCATCTAATTATAATCTGATGGTAAAAGGGGAAGCTCCAGCATAACAAAGAGATGCTAAAAGTCTAAATATGCTCTATAGAAGCAGAAAAGGGATTAATATGTTTTTCATGGGCCGAGATGGTAAATCTCTTCCATTTGCTAGAGTACAGTTTACAAGTGCAAAATGTAGAAAGGTATCCCAAACACAGAATAAAGCAACTAACAGCAGAGTATGAGTAGCAAAGGCAAACATATATACGTTGGTCACACAGCTATACAAAAAGTCCTTTAATGCATGAAGAAATAAACAAAAGGGAGCACTTTCACGGATACAATCCACTTCATCAGACTAGTAAAAAAACATACAAAATCTCATTCAAAATGACATTTCTGTAGTTAGAGCATCTTTTTGAATGAGATTTTGTATGTGGTTTTTCAAAATGCCTAGGTGAGCAAGTCCATCTGGATGAGGCAGAAGGTCTGGAATCAGGTCCAGAATCCAGGGTTGGGGAATCAGATAAGGCCAAAGAAAGAGGAAACATCTATCTAGGTCAGAAGGAGGCAATGAAGATTACTATGCTTTTCAACCTGAGTGCTTTCTGTAGGAATTTTGGAATTAGAGGTATCGGGGAAAAGGCATGCAAGAGACTGGGGGGCCAATTGTGGAGGAGAGCATCTCTTGGTGATTTCCCCGGAGGGTGGATCGGGTCAAGTAATTGCTGCACTTGTTGTTTAGAGGGGAGGCAAACAGATTGCAGCAAGGCTGACCTCATTGGTAGAAGATATTTTCCAATACTTCTGGATTGAGAGACCACTCATAAGGCTGGAGGATACATCTACTCAGTTTGTCTGCAATCACACTGGAACTCTCAGGAATGTGAATTGCTATTAGAAGGCTGTTGGAAGAGATCACCAACTGCTACGCTCTGAGGGTTTCTCGACAAATGGGATAACACTTAGTTCCTCCCTACTTGTTGATGTACCAAACTACTGACATATTGTCTGAATTGCAATTGTCCCCTGAGGAAGAGCTGTTTGAAAGACCTGCAACCCTAGAAGCACCACTCTTAGCTCCAGGATATTGATATGCAAGTTGGCCTCTAAGGGGGACCAAGTGTCTTGGACAATCTTGCCCAGAAAATGCCCCTCCACCCCATCTGGGAGAATTCCATGGTCACTATGGTACAGCCATGGGTTTTGGAAGAACAAAGGGGTGACAGAGAAGAATTTTTTTTGGAATATATCCACCAAAGTAGATGCCTCTTAACAATTATTGCTGACCAGAATTTGGTCTGACAAGGGCTGGCAAAGGATAGACCACTAATAAGCTAGTATCCATTGCAGAATTCTCATATGAAACCTGGCTAGAGGGACTAGAGTTATTGAGGCTGCCATCAACCGTAGAGTGTGCCAAACTACTCAAGCAGGAACCCTCTTTCTGTGGACTATATTTTGAACTTGTACTATAATTCTTTGGAGTCTCTCTCAAGGAAGGGTTGCTATAGCTGTTGCCTTATTTAGCACAGCCCCTACAAATTCTAAATTTTGCATTGGAGTCATCTGGGATTTCCTGGGAGTTAATGTAATTCTCAGATGGGCACAGATATTGAGAGTGTAATCCCTGGCTACCATCAATCGATGCCTAGTGGAAGTGGTTATGAGCCAGTCGTCTAAGTACAGAAACATCCGGAATCCTTGCAGTCTCAAGTGAGCTGCTACTACTGCCATGCATTTGATGAACACTCTGGGGCTATGGTGAGACCAAAGGGCAGCACTCTGAATTGGTAATAACTGGCTCCCAGCTAGAAGTGTAGGAACTTCCTGGAGCACTTGTCCATTTTTATATGGTAATACACATCCTGAAGAACTATCGAACACATCCGATTGTCTTTCTTCAGGAAAGGAAGAATTGACTGTACCATGACCATCCAGAACATTGTTTGATGATCTGATTTGTTCAGCACACTAAGATCCAAGACTGGTCTCCAGTCCCCTGTCTTTTTGTCACTAAAAATAACCTTGAGTAGGTTCCGGAGCCTTTCCGGTCTGATGTTACTTCATGGATGACTCTTTTATCTAGCAGGTTTTGAATTTCTTGCACTACTGAACCCCTCTGATTGGGTGGAACATCAGGAATTTTTTTGTGTACAGGAGGAGATGGGAAAAGGGAATGATTTAGCCTCTGGATATGATCCATTGCACTCAGGAATCTGTTGTTATGTTTAGTCAGGCATTTAGGTGCAAGGACAAGTGTGTCCTGACTGCCTCCAGAGGAAGACATTTGGGCCTCCATTGAGTAGTGCTGAAAGGGCTTACTTGGAAAAGTATCCCTGAAACCCTGGTTCGGTAGACCACCTCTGCTGCAAGGGTGGCATCTTCCATTTTGGTTCCCCCTTCTGCCTTTGTGGGAATTGCCTACACGTTTGTCTTGGAAAGCTTCTTGGGAGTTTTTGAACCACATCTTTCCACCACTACTGTGGTTCCTAGAAAAGGACTTTGGGAGGTGGAGAAATTTATGCCCACAGCAGAAAGGGTCTTGCCATCCTTCTCATACCTGGATAAAGTCTTTTTTACATTTTGGCCAGACAAGGATGTTGCTTCAAAAGGAGCATTGACAAATGAACACATGAATGGTTCCACAAAGTCACATAGGTGCATCCAGGTGTGTCTCCTTATGGCTATGGCTGGACCTGCTGCTCTGGATGTCCCTTCAGCTGCATGCACAATTAGCCTCATGGACAAGATAGCCATAGACTCTAGGGTGGCTAGCAGGGAAGCCAATTTTTCTTGGACTCCCTCAGCCACAGCTCCCACCAGGGTATCTGACAATTTCTTGATCAGATCCCTTTGAAGTCTTGTAAAGTGTGCCAAGAAGTTCAAAAACCTTTGATCAAAGGTCAAGGAAGTATAAACCTGCTTTGCAAATATAACCATAGCCCAAGACTCCCTGTTGGGCAGCTGGAAAGAGGAAATCTCCTCAGCAAGTTCCTTTTTTGTGGCAGTCGCTACATCCATGGCATCCATCGCAAACCCCTCAGCCCAGAACTGTTTATCTTTAGGGGCAGATAGGATTTTGTTAGGTATTTTGGGAATGGGTTTGATGGTGTCCAGAGCCTTCCACGCCTGCTGTGAAATCGACTGAATGAGTTCATTAGTGGGTGTGGTCACCCTAGAGGTACACGGGTGAGTGCTAAAATCCTGCAGATAAACAGATTCCTCCAAGAAAAAGTTTTGGGACTTCCAGCCACCCCTTTGCTTTAAAATTTCTAGGATGTCTCAAAAGGACACATCTTGAGGTGGTGACCATGAGCACCCTTCCCCCTCATCAAAATCTGTGTCCTCATTTGGCTGATTCCTGAGGGGAATCTAAGTGCTTCCTTTTGCACTTCTTTTTCTGATGGACCTCCTCAGGGGGAGGGTGGTGTGGAAATCATTCTATGCTGAGCAACTTATAAACAAAGGTATGGCATCGTAGTCCAAAGAAGTTATTGTTCCACTGTAGTCAGCATTCATCAGACCTATCATTGAGTACAATGCCCACTTTGGTATGTACCTAACCAGGCATATCCAACAATTGGAACATCCACAGGGGTTTCTCACTAAAAGAATATAGGGCATAAGTAATATGTCCTATGCGGAGCACCTCAAGGCCCTGTCCCTGTTTTCTGTCTCCTACAGTCTTTTGAGGGGAGATCTATGCCTGGCATACAGGGCATTGCCAGACCCCACTCTGGTGGACCTCCTGCATATCCACAAGAAAAAAACAGCACCAGAATTACCCATTCTAAAGACTTAAACCTTGCCTGTGATATAAATAAGACCTGCTGGAGAGATAGGTATGTATCTCAGAGACAACCCCATCTATGGAACAGGCTCCCCACCATGTGAATCAGAGTTCCTCCCTAACCCAATTAAAGTGCAACTTGGACAATTGGATGGGAAACCAGAAATGTATCCCTGGTTTGGCACCTTTATCTCTAATGGACAGAGATAACCTGTAAATGGTTCATCTCCCAGGCCAAGCTTACACTTATCAAGGGTATCAGAACTTGTCAGAGATTTGGGATGCATGGCTAGACTTAAGAATGCCCTTGTGGTCATATCAGAAGATGATAGAACCTGAGTCTGAGAAACTTGAGACTTCAGCACCCACTGTCCCAGTGGAGAGGCAGGTGGAATTACAGACTCAGGGGGTGGGTACCTGGTCTGAGGAGGAAGGTACCAGCTGAGACACTATAAGGGACATGGACCTCTCCATTGTCTCAAAGGCCAGTCCCCTCAATGAGGGAAGGGAGCCCAGAACTGAGATAGACTGCCTCTGGACTGTGTTCAGTCTCCATTCTGAAAATTGACCCTCGAGACTGAAGCCAGAGCCAAAGTTCTGAGGAGCAGGGATGGCTCCAAAAAAACGGAAGTTGAGTCCTGTCCCCAGAACTGACAGGGTAGCTATGCCTCTGAGAAGTCTCTGGTTCTGAAGCCACCAAAGAGCTCAGGGGGATTAACACTTCCAAACATGTGAAAATCTCAGGTATAGGTACAGTCAGTGCCAGGAGATTCAGAACAGAAAACTCTAAGGCCGCAGAGGAGGTCAGAGGAGGAGTGATCAACAGGGTGAAAGAAGGCATGGTTCCAAGACCTGAAGGAATCAAAACTAAAAGGGGGCCTGAAAGTCCTCTAGCCTACAAGATTTTATTCACAAGTCTCTCCACATGAAGATCAGAAAGACTTTTGGTGGAGCAGATCGAAGACATGGATGGAGATTTAAGCCTCTGAAGAAAAACTTCTGGAAGCTCACCAGTGAAGGGCTCTACAGATGGGGAGTAAGAAGTCCTGGGAAAATTTTCCCTTGACTCAGATACTTGAGCTCCTGGCAATGTAATCAGTGCCATTGAAGAAGGAAAAGAGAAATCGTACTGCACCAGGGCCTTCTACATCAAAGGTCTAGACATAGTTGTCGGTGCCGGTGCAATAGTCATCACTGATAATTTAGAGTCAGAGGCCTCCTCTTCCAAAGATACTTTTGGAACTGAGCGTTTCAATTTCTTAGTTCTCTGAGCCAACAGAGAAGTTGGAACCAAGACACTCCTCTTTTTGCCCTTGTCCATGGCAGATGAAGACAACAGGGAGGAAATGTCAGTTTTGGCTTTGTCAGTGGTAGATAAGGCTTCACTGAAGACAGAGGTGATCAAAACCTTTAAAATAATTTTTTTTCATCTCTCAATGAGGGCTCACTGACTGAACTCATGGTAAATTCTGCACTCCTCTTGTAAGTGAGTGGGACCCAAACAATAAACGCAAAGGGGGTGAATGTCAGAAGATGGGATTTTGTGGCCGCACTTCTGGCATTTTTTAAAATGGGAAGGGGCTTTAGCTTTCTCAGCTGCCTTAAAAAAATCATGGCTGGAAAACACAAATTGACATGTGCACTCAAACAGATTTAAGAAAGAGAGAAGAAGGAAAGTTTTTTTTTTTTTTTTTTTTTTTTAAGGCAAATAAAGGAAAGGGGGAAACTATCAATGATGATTGTTACAGAAATACACCAAGATGTACTGGGAGAGAATATCAACAATGATATTTAGAATTACACTAATGTGTATGAAAGGAAGTGGATAAAGTATTAAACAAAAGGGTAGAGGATCAAGTAAAGATAAAATAAAGAGAAATCTCTAAGAAATAACAATAGAAATTTACCTAAAACCATGGAAACATGACAGCACTTGCAAAATGTGACCATTTCAGAAAAGCGGCAAATGAGATCTAAAGTGATTATGAGAGAGGGGTTGTAGGTAGAGGTGAAGCTCAAGAGTTTTTGGCTGGTGCAAGTTGTAGTAGCTGCTGATTTGGTTCTAATATCAGAACTGGACCCATCTGTCAATGATAAAATGAAGACTGACTACATCAGATCATAGATTCCAACCTTCCCCCATTTTACCAGCCCAGCCCTTCTAACCTATATAGTTGCTGTCAAGAAAGCTAGCCTAGTGTCTTCCTGATTTCTTGACTTGTCTAAAGCCTTTCATAAAGACTGCCACAGCAAACTTCTACTTCAAATGTCCTCACTAGGTCTCTCTCAACCCACCCTTCTGTGGTTCAAAAGCTATCTGCCCAATAGGTATCAGTCAGTAAAATGTTGCTCCATGGTCTCTCCTTACCAAGTCACCACCAGTGTACCACAAGGCTCTATCATTATTCCCCTCCTCATTAACATTTTTACCAACACTCTCTACACATCCACACAACAGGCCACTCTAATACAATACACAGATGATTCCACTGTCATTTGTACGTGTCAACAAGGTACACCTCCAAAACATTACTCAGGAAGTGTTAACAGCCACTGAAACATGGCTTTGTAACTCACAACCCATGCTCAACCCAAATAAAGACCAAACTACTACTTTTTTTCCCAAAGCCCTCTTTCGTGAAAAAAAAATAACATTTAAAGTCATCTCTCTTGATCACACAACCATTGACGTCATTTCCCATAGTAAAGTATTAAAGGTAATAGTGGATGATAATACTACATTCGACCTATATATAAACAAATTGTTTAAGAAAAACATCAAAAACTAGGGATGTTTTACAGAGCCAAATACTTTCTCAATGACACAACTTGAACTACACTTGCCACCTTATCTCCACCACACAATTCTTTATGGTGTTTTCATCCTCACTAAACTGCAGGCTTCAAAAAATTTTAAACTTGAACAATGCTATAACAAGTTGCTAAAGTTGTAGCAAATACCCCTTTCAGAACCCACCACTGTATAGCACTAAAATGTCTAAATTGGTTAGAATTGCCTCATCAACTAACATATACACAATTTCTTACCACCTATAAAATTATCCAACATCCATTCTACACAACTATGTTTCCAGTCAGTCACAGTGACCCAGTGACCAAAACTGCCTGTCTACAAACCTACCAAATCTGTTGGGCATTTGTCTGTACTCATACAAGGTTGCTAAGGCCTGGAACTCCTTACGTGTATCCATCAGATCAATACCCTTCATCCCATCTTTCAAAACCACTCTGACAGATTGCCTACCTAAAATCTGGCTCTGTTCTTGCTCAAAACCAGGATAAACTATATCTCTAAATGTAAACAAATACCTTTTCATACATTATAACTCCTTAATCTCCCTTCTTCACTTACTTCCTTATTTCTATCATATTCTCTTCCCTGACTTTATCGCTAAATATACCATAAGCCTGGTTTCCCTTACTTCATATTTACAGTTCCTGTTTATATTAGACTAACTTACCTTTAAATTCTCTACAAACTGTCTAAAATGTCTCTAAATATTGAATAATTGTCATATTACGAGTATCAATTTTATATTATGTCTAATTTGTTATAGGTATTTAAAATGCAGATGTTTTTCTTGTATTTTTGAAGACCATAAAATTATTCTTCTTAAAATGTTTGTAAAAAATCTGGAGCATTTCTCCCCAGGTCTCCACTGAAAATGGGCTTCTACCCAATCAGACTTTTCCTGTAATCAAATGTCAATAAATAAATAAATAAATAATAAAATGAGGAACATTATTAAAATAAGGGTAATAATCGATACAGTAAACAATATGGCAGAGTGATACAGAAATGTACATATGCCACACAATGAGATGCTACCAGTACAGTTGCAGTAAAATCCTGGAATTATTGGAAAGAGACCACCAAAACACTTACAAGGGTAGCCACTACATTAGTAATTATATATGTGTAATAGGCTATTGTCACTAGAAGTAATCACAGAGGTAAGCATTGTTACCTTCTCTACTGCCATGCCCTTATGTTCAGAACCATGGGTTCAGTAGCATAGTTAGGGTGGGGCAAAATAGGCAACTGTCCTGGGGGGAAAGTGTTGTAGGTAGTGCATGATCAACCAGTCCCAATCTATAATGCAATTCCTGCTTTTAAACGCTGATAATGCATTTGCAGTCAAACCTGAGTGCTGTAGCACTCCATGTATAGCCTAAATTGTAACAACCTCTTGTTACATTGTAGTAAGCAGTTTGCTACAGTTTAAAAGTAAAAAGCAAAATCACTTTTTTTTAACTAAAACCTGTACACTGTAGTACTCTGTGCTGGCAGGGTATGAAATGTAGCAACTGTTTGCTACATTTGTTCCAGAATACATATATTATATAACAGGAAAAAGAATGTAGGCAAAATTATATCCAGTGTGTGCCATACTATGCATGGGCTGGCAAATATGCTCACTAGACCCAAGATATACATGTAACAGAGTAACAAGAACAGCTGTTATCCTATACATATGTAAGGATGGTCAGAGTGACAAGTTTCAACAATTGGCAGAGTGTGTGTGTGTGTGTGTGTGTGTGTGTGTGTGTGTGTGTGTGTGTGTGTGTGTGTGAGTGTGTGCACGCGCAAGTAAGCCATTGGCGGAATTGTGCGTCATTGCTGTGTGTGTGTGTGTGGGGGGGTCTGGATAGGATAGGCAGGGTGGGGGTAGGATCTCCAGTGTGTTGTGACCGGGTAGTGGTGGGTGGTGATAATATACGTGTGTGTGTGTGTGTGTGTGTGTGTGTGTGTGTGTGTGTGTGTGTGTGTGTGTGTGTGTGTGTATGTGTAGATGTGTATGGACACAACTTCAGTAATAGATGTGTATGGACATAATGCCAGTAATGAATCCAGCATCATATTAGGATCTGTTGGACAGGTCTAGTGTAGATATAGGAGATCTGTCCTGGAATGCTCACAGATATGATCCACAGAGCACACAGAGGAAGGGAGTACTCCCTGAGTATGAATGACCAGATATGATCATAGCACGCACAGAGGTATGAATGACCAGATGTGGCATATGTAGTCTCAAGATGAAATGCATTCTACATTCATGACACTCTGAGGTATGGTCAACACTGGACATGATGTCTAGGTGCCTCCAGAACACAAAAATAGTAAACTATTAGTTCCAGACAGTGCTTTCTGCTTCAACACTGGGCTTTTCCCATAAGAGGCAGAAATGGACTGGCCACGGAAAAAGCAGTAGCAGTGATGAATGCTGCAAATGGGGCAACTATGCACACCTGTGCCAGGCAGTCCCTCATGTTATCAGTCAGGCCACATACTACACCAACCAGTTTAGCTAAGGCTTCATTGGTCTTTGTCTGTATCAGCCTAACTGCCTTTACAATCATTTCTTAGTTGCCATAATGACATCCGGATCAGAATGGAGTGGTGTCCATGGCACAGATGACCAACAGTGAGGTTCTCATCACACTTTACGAAGATGGCGGCACCTAAAGGTGACTCTGCCACTAGGGAATATGGTGCACCTTAAAGTGATGTGTAGGCCTCATCCTGTCCTAAGATGGCACGCTGGGTCCAAGTTTGGGTTTGCAATGGTAAAAAAAATCTCTGCTTGTGGAATGTGCAGTGAAAAGGTCATCAACTTACCTGAGTCCATCACAGACAGACACTGTGACCCCTCACTGTACTTGAATTTAGTTATCATCATTATTAGACCCAGACAGATCTATGTCATCAGGGCTAATCTGTATCCATAGTAAAGGATACTGACAATACAGCCCCTGTGAAAACACATAAGCATTACTCATTCTATGAATGAACCCTTCACTAACACCCTACAGTTCAGTGAAAGTACCTCTATATAACAGTAATGGAAAAATATGATTAGCATACTGTGTTTATTGTTCCAATAATGAGAAAGAAGCCATGCTTATCACTTGTAAGCCTCCTACACTGGCCCGCTATTGAAAATTGCACTACCATACTTATCTGGGGCGTTGCCAACAGATAGGTTCATAGGTTCATACTAGGCTATCTGCCCTGGGGCAATTATAAGCCTAGCCCGATTCTGTATGGCTTACGCCACCCCTTGATTTGAGTATACTGTGCCCTTTTTAAGGTTTAGTTTACTGTGCCTCTGTCCAATAGTGACACGGGAGTAATCCCTGGGACAAACCTACGATCCCCCATCCACCTATCGAGATTCTTCTTGAAGAGATTCAGTGAGGTGCTCTGCCTCACATGAACTGGAATTCTATTCCAGAGCGAAGGGAGCCTCTGGGTTATGAACCTGTCCCTCCAGCAAGTTCTATTTATTTCTGTGCTGAGGTTCAAGTCCCTCGGCGTGTGGCTCTAAGGGATTTAGATTTACTGAGGTGGAGCATGTCCATTAATTCTGGATTTGACATAGCTTTGTATGTCAGGCATAGATCGCCTCGAAGTAGGCGGTATGCAACTGAGTAGAGCTGGAGTTTTTTTAACCGAGCAGCATATGGCATCTGTTTGAGACCCTTGATCCTCTTGGTGAGATACTTTTGGGGTCTTTCTAATTGCTGCAGGTGTCGGGTAAGGTACATCCCAAAAGGGGCATTGTATTCTATGATGGGCCTGATGAGGGATGAATAAAGGGGCACGATTACCTCTCTTGATCTAGATGTGAAACCCTTCGTGATGAGGTGGGCTATGTAGAAGGTCTTTCTAACCACTTTGGCAATGTGGTTTTCAAAGGAGAGATTACTATCAACTTGGGTCCCCAGGTCCCTAATAACTTTCTCTGTACTTAATGGGTTTCTGCCAATGTGGTAATTTGTGGGCACATTGTTTTTTCCAAAGGGTATGACTATACATTTTTTGGCATATAGCTTTAAATCATGGTGCTGGCACCAGTTATCTGTCTCTGTGAGACCTTTTTGAAGGATGTTTGTGTCAGCTGGAGAGTTGATTATGGCGCCCAGTTTGCAGTCGTCAAGTCCTCCCACATTTACCTGTACCTCGGAAAAGTATAGTCCTCCCACATTTACCTGTACCTCGGAAAAGTATATACCGAACAAGAGTGGTCCCAGGACAGAACCCTGTGGGACGCCACTTGTGACCGGTTTCGAGTCGGACATGGCTCCAGCAACTCTCACTCTGTGGGTTCTGTCTTTGAGCCAGTTTGCGACCCATCTTGTGACATAGGGGCTTATATTTAAGCTGGATAGCTTATCTATGATGCCCGAGTGGGGTATTGTGTCAAATGCCTTTGCAAGGTCCAGATAAGCTGTGAATGTGATAAAGTGCACAAATCCAAAACCTCACAATAGATACTTGAACTGTCACAACATTGCATGACACTGCCTTTAAAGCAATCACAGTGTTGACCAGACACTTTCTGCATCTAGCCTAAGTATTGTAGTCTGGAGCTGGGTCTCCTCACTGCCCCCTAAAATGGTTTTCTGTTTCACATGCGCAGCATCCCCTTCCCCCTCTTTTGTCACACAACCCTTTCTATCACCAATTACCACTTGTCCTCTCTCTGTCAGCAGGTCAAATTATCCAATGGCAAATCCTGCCCCCTCCCCCCCAAACAGTGTGTCTGTTCCTCATGTTGTGGTCCTTGTCTGTGTTTTATGTTGTTTTATGTTGGACTGAGTGCCCCTGCTTCCATCCCATTGCCATCAATTCATCCCGTTGGATTGCCATGCAGCTTCCCCATCTAACATCATTAGAAATAAAAAAAAAATATTTTACAAAAAAGTATAACTTTCATTTGCCTCTAAACTCACATATTTAACACCCCTGCATCCATGCATATGTTCATCTCTTTGCCATTAATTTCCATCATTGCTATACCCCCATGTCCTCCCCAGTTCAATGAATTCAACTTCATATGAACATTGTTGAGAGACACTTATTGTGGCGTGCAGCTGGTGTTTTTCATCACTAAGCTGCATTTGTGCACATGCCTACTTATGTGCATGCAACATGATTGCTACTGGCATTCAAGAATTCTTTAGCTGCAATCAAAGTGTGACTGTTTCCCTTCCAACACTGTCATTTCCACAAGCAGATTCCTTAACTAGGTTTAGTTCAGGAAGTGAAATTCCTTCTTGTTAACTAATAATTTCCTTTGAGCTTCATCTTGCCTATTGGTATGCCCTGCAGACCACGAAGCTCTACTCCTACCACTCCGCAGACCCATTTGTTTCTTGTTACACCCATTCATTCCTCACCCACAGAGATGGACCTACATTCTTTCAAATGACAGATTGTGAGATTCATGGTCCATTTAATTCCCTCAGAGTATACAGACATACACATGGAGTGAGATGAAATATGCAAGCAATACCCTCAACCTAAATTGCAAGCATGCATGTCTTCCACTGCAGGTACTCACAGGGAGATGCATGCATGTCTTCCACTGCAGCTACTCATAGGAAGATGCATGTATGTTTTCCACTGCAGCTCCTGCAGCTACTCATAGGGAGATGCATGCATGCCTCCAACTATGCCAGTATATTTCTAATGTCTTATTTAATTTGGTCATAATGTTGCATGACACATACTGCACACTCCTGTAGATGTTAGCATTGCAGAGACAGCCTCCATCCTGCCAGGATGGAGAAGTCAAAATCAGCTAGGTTCCCACCTTTATATATATATATATATATATATATATATATATATATATATATATATATATATATATAGCAATAGATAGATGGATAGATATGGTTTCCTTACAGCTTGTTGAATGTCTTGTTGGTCAAATTGTGATCCGGTTGTCTGATTTTTTCAAATCACAGTTCAGTGAAGAAGTAATATTGTATGACTAGAGTAATTTTAAGACCACAACAGAATGGAGTTTGTTGAATTTCCCTTTTTCTCTCCATTGTGCAGTCTTTCAGTTAGTGTATATATAAATGGCAAGTTTTTTGGGGGGGTTGCATAACTTCAAAGCAGAAGGCAGTGCAGGGTGGCTCGCTTTCTTGCAAAAAAAATTTTTTGTTTGTATTTTATTGTTAGGTCAACTTATTTACTGTTAGTCGTTTATTGTTAGTTGGCCGTGGTGTTTCAGCATTTTTTACTGTTGGACAGGAATTTAGAGTGATCAGGATGAGTTTCAGCAATGCTTTCTCACAACTTTTAAAAACAGATCCATACAAAGATAGAGAGATAGATGGATATGTTACACACACACACACACACACACACACACACACACACACACACACACACACACACACAAACATATATATATATATATATATATATATATATATATATATATATATATATACATATGAATGATACACGTTTGTGTATACGTGTGTATGTGCATATGTATATAACACCATCATCATCATCAACCACCTTTCTCCCATGCATGAGTTTGGTGTGTC